>NC_135572.1:311412630-311442630 GCF_965152235.1 Eretmochelys imbricata | reverse complement strand
ATAAGTTGAACAGCACTAGTCCCAGTACCCTGGCAGAACCTGCTATTTACCTCTTTCCTTTCTGAAAACTGACCATTCATTCCTATCCTTTGTTTCCTAGCTCTTAACTAGTTACTGGTAAATGAGAGGACCTCCCCTCTTATCCCATGATTACTTACTTTGCTTAAGAGCCTTGGGTGAGGGATCCTGTCAAAGGCTTTCAGAAAAAATTCAAGAACGCTATTTCCACTGGATCACCCTTGTCCACGTTTGTTGACCTCCTCAAAGAATATGAATAGATTGGTGAGGCATGATTTCCCTTCACAAAACTGTGTTGACTCTTCCCCCAACAAATTGTGTTCATCTTTGTGTCTGATAATTTTGGTCTTTACTATAATTTCAACCAATTTGCATGGTACTGAAGTTAGGCTTACTGGTCTGTAATTTCCCAGATAGCCTCTGGAGCCATTTTTAATAATTGGCATCACATTAGCTATCCTCCAGTCCTCTGGTACAGAAGCTGATTTAAGTGATAGGTTACCTACTGCAGTTAGTAGTTCTACAATTTCATATTCGAGTTCCTTCTGAACTCTTGGGTGAATATCATCTAGGGTGACCAGATGTCCTGATTTTATAGGGACAGTCCTGATTTTTGGGTCTTTTTCTTATATAGGCTCCTATTACCCCCCACCCCCGTCCCGATTTTTCACATTTGCTGTCTGGTTACCCTAATACCATCTGGTCCTTGTGACTTATTACAGTTTAACTTATCGCAAAACTTCCTCTACTGACACCTCAGTCTGGGACAGTTCCTCAGAACTGTCACCCAAAAATAATGGCTCAGGTTTGGGAATATCCCTCACAGCCTCTGCAGTGAAGACCAATGCAAAGAATTCATTTAGCTTCTCCACAATGGCCTTGTCTTCCTTCAGTGCTCCTTTAGCATCTTGATTGTCCAGTAACCCCATTGATTGTTCGGCAGGCTTTCTGGACTAGTAATATATGATCTAATAAGAACGACAAGTTTCTAATACATAACTAATATAAAATATTGAAAAATAGTGTTCTGACAGAAGAAAATCACATTCTCCAGGGGGAGTTGTGTTTAAAAACTGATGTCATGATGTGGTTCTAAGTTTTTAATTTTTGTGTTATTAATAGTTTTTATGAACTATATAGAGGCAAATTCATAATTATGCACAACTATTTGCAAAGCAAAGAAAAAAAGATCCTATAAGGAATAGTTTTTGCATTTAGATAGATAGATAGATAGATAGATAGATAGAGAATATGCCTGAGTAAAACATTAAATACTTGAATGAAAAAGGGACACATTGTTTGTAAATACTTGGTAAAACAAAATTATTGTACCCAGTATTTTACAAGAATCACCATTCTGATGCTGTCCATTCTGGATATTGCCACCATGGTATGCTTACTATTTGCCTTTGAATTAAAGAAGAGTAGCTTTAGATTCTATTACTATTAATGGCATACTATAAAAATGAAATACTAATAGAAGTACGTATATTTAACCCCAAAAAGTTAAACAAGAAAATACATTTGATTAACCAAATTATTGTTGGCATTGTAGGCACAAAAGTTGAGTTTGATCCAAATATTATGAAGATTCATAATTTATAAATGGAAACTGTGTCTGAGACTGTGAAACTGAGACCGTCATTAAAGTTTCTCACAGGAGGGGTAGGTAGTACAGCATAAGTACAACATATAAAGCCAATATTTACCAAGAGCTATCACACAGGACTTTCTGATACTTACAATGGGAATTAATGGCAGTACATAATAGGGACCTTTTAATTATGATTGTTATAAAATAATAGAGAACCACTATAACAGCAGTACATACCATTTGATGACCCCTGCAAAACCTAAGTCCAACAAGATGAATTAAGAACTGAGTTCTACCCTGGACTCTTAGGGCTTGATTCTGCAATGCACTCATCATGTCTATGAGGTGGTGAACACACTCATCTCCCACAGTCTTAAGAGGCATTGGGGGCACCCAGTAGCTAGTATCACACAGCTCTTAATTTATTTAGATTTCTGGATTAAATCACATCTTTAATGCTATGTAAACACAGCTTTTAGGACACAATTCATCAAGGTACTTAAGCACGTGTCTAACTTTTAGTACATGAACAGTCCCATTGATTTCATTTGGGACTGCACTGGGGTCTTATTTGCTACATTTTTTAAAATGTTGAAGAAAAAACATTTGAAAAGGTATGATGTGGGCTATGAATAGACCAGAGCATATTTAGGGCTTTTACTGTCTTGAAAACCCATTATTGGCCCACTACAACACCACCAAAGTATTAATATACTGTATGGACTTGTTGTACACATGCGGGCAAAAAGGCAAAGTGTGTGCACAACTTTCATCTGCTGTATCAAGGAGGGAAACTTGTCTGGGGGAATTCATCATTGTGCAAGAATGGAATTAGTCATGTCTGCACTGAAGCCATCCATAGAGCTTCTGCAAGGTGGGCAGGGCGTAGCTTTAAACTAAAGACAGACTCTATAGGAGAAGGATGCTGCTGGGACATTCACTCTTGGGAGTCCTGATGATGCCCAACCAAGCCAGTTGCATCTTATTTAACATCTACCGGTATGTCGCCTGGTGGAGCAAGAATTACAGGTGGCATGTGCCACTACAACCACTTTTAAAGTGGGCTTTCTGCCACATGGGACACTTACATCTCAGGTTTCTAGGCTGAATAAGAGTGTTTTATTTTCCCTTTGAGCATTATGGTTCATCATGTAGGGGACAATTTCCTGGTGCAAGTGCTAGACGAGCCAACTGGGGGGGAGCTTTTCTTGACCTGCTGCTCACAAACAGGGAAGAATTAGTGGGGGAAGCAAAAGTGGACGGGAATCTGGAAGGCAGTGACCATGAGTTGGCTGAGTTCAGGATCCTGACACAGGGAAGAAAGGTAAGCAGCAGGATACGGACCCTGGACTTCAGGAAAGCAGACTTCGACTCCCTCAGGGAACGGATGGGTAGGATCCCCTGGGGGACTAACATGAAGGGGAAAGGAGTCCAGGAGAGCTGGCTGTATTTCAAGGAATCCCTGTTGAGGTTACAGGGACAAACCATCCCGATGAGTCGAAAGAATAGTAAATATGGCAGGCGACCAGCTTGGCTTAACGATGAAATCCTAGCAGATCTTAAACACAAAAAAGAAGCTTACAAGAAGTGGAAGGTTGGACATATGACCAGGGAAGAGTATAAAAATATTGCTCGGGCATGTAGGAATGAAATCAGGAGGGCCAAATCGCACCTGGAGCTGCAGCTAGCAAGAGATGTCAAGAGTAACAAGAAGGGTTTCTTCAGGTATGTTGGCAACAAGAAGAAAGCCAAGGAAAGTGTGGGCCCCTTATTGAATGAGGGAGGCAACCCAGTGACAGAGGATGTGGAAAAAGTTAATGTGCTCACTGCTTTTTTTGCCTCTGTCTTCACTAACAAGGACAGCTCCCAGACTGCTGCGCTGGGCATCACAACATGGGGAGTAGATGGCCAGCCCTCTGTGGAGAAAGAGGTGGTTAGGGACTATTTAGAAAAGCTGGACGTGCACAAGTCCATGGGGCCGGACGAGTTGCATCCGAGAGTGCTGAAGGAATTGGCGGCTGTGATTGCAGAGCCATTGGCCATTATCTTTGAAAACTCGTGGCGAACGGGGGAAGTCCCGGATGACTGGAAAAAGGCTAATGTAGTGCCAATCTTTAAAAAAGGGAAGAAGGAGGATCCTGGGAACTACAGGCCAGTCAGCCTCACCTCAGTCCCTGGAAAAATCATGGAGCAGGTCCTCAAAGAATCAATCCTGAAGCACTTACATGAGAGGAAAATGATCAGGAACAGTCAGCATGGATTCACCAAGGGAAGGTCATGCCTGACTAATCTAATCGCCTTCTGTGATGAGATTACTGGTTCTGTGGATGAAGGGAAAGCAGTGGATGTATTGTTTCTTGACTTTAGCAAAGCTTTTGACACGGTCTCCCACAGTATTCTTGTCAGCAAGTTAAAGAAGTATGGGCTGGATGAATGCACTATAAGGTGGGTAGAAAGTTGGCTAGATTGTCGGGCTCAACAGATGGTGATCAATGGCTCCATGTCTAGTTGGCAGCCGGTGTCAAGTGGCGTGCCCCAGGGGTCGGTCCTGGGGCCGGTTTTGTTCAATATCTTCATAAATGATCTGAAGGATGGTGTGGATTGCACTCTCAGCAAATTTGCTGATGATACTAAACTGGGAGGAGTGGTAGATATGCTGGAGGGCAGGGATAGGATACAGAGGGACCTAGGCAAATTGGAGGATTGGGCCAAAAGAAATCTGATGAGGTTCAATAAGGATAAGTGCAGGGTCCTGCACTTAGGATGGAAGAACCCAATGCACAGCTACAGACTAGGGACCGAATGGCTAGGCAGCAGTTCTGCGGAAAAGGACCTAGGGGTGACAGTGGACGAGAAGCTGGATATGACTCAGCAGTGTGCCCTTGTTGCCAAGAAGGCCAATGGCATTTTGGGATGTATAAGTAGGGGCATAGCGAGCAGATCGAGGGATGTGATCATTCCCCTCTATTCGACATTGGTGAGGCCTCATCTGGAGTACTGTGTCCAGTTTTGGGCCCCACACTACAAGAAGGATGTGGATAAATTGGAGAGAGTCCAGCGAAGGGCAACAAAAATGATTAGGGGTCTGGAACACATGACTTATGAGGAGAGGCTGAGGGAACTGGGATTGTTTAGTCTGCAGAAGAGAAGAATGAGGGGGGATTTGATAGGTGCTTTCAACTATCTGAGAGGTGGTTCCAGAGAGGATGGTTCTAGACTATTCTCAGTGGTAGAAGAGGACAGGACAAGGAGTAATGGTCTCAAGTTGCAGTGGGGGAGGTTTAGGTTGGATATTAGGAAAAACTTTTTCACTAGGAGGGTGGTGAAACACTGGAATGCATTACCTAGGGAGGTGGTAGAATCTCCTTCCTTAGAAGTTTTTAAGGTCAGGCTTGACAAAGCCCTGGCTGGGATGATTTAATTGGGGATTGGTCCTGCTTTGAGCAGGGGGTTGGACTAGATGACCTCCTGAGGTCCCTTCCAACCCTGATATTCTATGATTCTATAATTCTATGTGCACAGAGATTTAAGTGCCTTTTTAAGAAATATCATTTTGACTTGGTATTTTATTTTAAGTTACAGGAATCGAATACTAATGTTTTAATTTTGTATTTTGCATGTCAAGTTTCAGAGTGGAACAGAGTGATAAACACCTACAAATAGAGGTTTATACTAGAAAAATCAACAAAACCTATTAATACTGATATAATGTCATCCTAAGCTTGCAGCTGCCTCTGGGTGTTGTCCTGCTCCCCTTTATGGCACTCCATTGTGGGGAATGCAGACACTGCACAGCTAAAAAGAAACGTACAAAGCAGAAGTGATCTTTAAAAATGCACATGTACTTCATAACGTATTATAATTCTTCCTCTTCTTCTACCTTTTGGATATTATTAAATGTGTTCTTTTGTTGCTTGGACAATTTCAAGAATATCTGATGTACTATATTATGAGGTAATGGATGGCTCATGGGATTGGGAATGGGAGACAGAAACATTCATTTTAAATTGCTAATTATACAATGGCCCAGAACAATAGTGAATGAAAACTATTATAACCAGATCGTGGTTCTGTGGCTTGTATGAAATGTTTTGGTGGTCTTTGCTTATTTCTCACTAGTTAAAACCACAGATCATAGCAACCACTACCATAATTGACACCCTTGCTGGCAGAAAAGAACAAGAAATGCATAAGTCATGGAGACTAACTCCCCTCTCAATCCTAGAAGTTGTCCTCTAGGGTCTAGGCTGAAGCATGCTGATCGGGAGGTGCAGCAAAACATACATTTGGATACCTGTGTTTTATAATTTTTGAGAATGAACAGACAATATCAATCCACAGTGCTATTAATCTAGCACCTTTCCTACAAACTGAATTCACAATTTTTTCTCACCATTAAAATCTAAAACAAAAGTTACCAATTTAGTCAGATTTGAACATCAGCTACTGATTGCCCTATAGTTATTTATCCTGAGGGTTTTCATTGCAAACATTACAGATCCAAAATAAATACTTATTGCATGAAGCAAGCAGAAATTAAAAAGAATAATGGTATTTTGTATTCTGGATCTGGTATGAAAACATATTATTTTGTTCACAGCATATACAGCCAGTGTGGTAGGGGAACATGCTGTGAAAGAATTCACAATGGAAAGCGTATTCACACAAATTGTTACCAGATTTTTGAAATATGAACTCTGAAGAAGGCTTTGATCCCACAGCACGTCAAAGACTCCGATCATACCATTAATAACCGTGTTACTAAAACCAGGCCTAATAACATTTCATAGTTTATTGATTTCTTACACCTGGCTGCATGTTATTTCACCAAGAACTTATTTCAAGTGAGATTATTATTATTGTTTTAAAGATATAAATAAGTGAACAGATAAATATCAGCTATTCCCACAGGTCATCTGCCTAGAAATGGATGAATCCACTGTTAGAACAGCAAAAATGACTTGAATCTCAATCTTTTCTCAGAATCCAAGCTTTTTAGAAGATTCATTTTTGTTGAGAAGAGTCATTCGAATGGCTTGAACTAGTAACCTGCTTACCTCAGCACACTGCTATCTTCCTCTCACAATTCCCAGAATACAGAGCTTCCTCCATCTCTGTGACTACCCTCGGTCTCCTACTTCCCTGTACAGAACCACTACAGAGATCTTAAGCTCTCTTCTCTATATGCCTCCCAGATATACTGGAAAGTGCACCCCCTCTTCTGGATCATGCGGTGCTACAACTTTCAACCCTCAGATTCTCTAATATTGATCACATCCTGGGGAACAGTATATTGAAGAATTACCATGATTCATTATATTTAATTGCAGTAATAACTAGGGCCCAGCAGACCAGTACTGGTAGCCAACATCTGCAAAGGATGCTTGAAGATTGTTGAGCGTGTACGGAAGAGGGAAGAACTGGCAGCTGAGGGGGCTGGTGTGTGGGGGTGGGGAGTGGGGAGGAAGGATTTAGGTGACAATTAGGAAGGGAAGGGATCATATGAAGTAGCTTCTTAAAGTTCAGAGACCAAACAAATTTATAATTTGTGTGTGAACTGAACCAGTCTCTTGAGGTTTGTCCAGGATTAGACTGATCCTCCCTTGGTAACACCTGTTCAAATATCTGATACAATAATGAAAAGCGGTGACATCAGAACATATGGTCCATTCAACTTTTAAACACTAGTACATGTGTGCTGTTGCTGACAAGAAAACAACCAGATTCTATAACCTTGTACATGAATTCTTAATTAAATGTAGTTGAGATGTGGTTAACGAAGAGAAAAGATACTTGATCCAATATTCTGAATTATGGATAGCAAGTTTTCTACAGAGGTTTCAAGTCAAATCAGTTTTAATGTAAGGGGATACTCCATTCAGCACATGGAGAAGCAGGCCAATAAAGAACAAGTAGTTACAGTAAACTAGGTACGGATCATCTTAATGGAAACTGAAGTGCTCACTCCAGGCTCTGAATAGAAAATATTATTTGCTTTGAAAAAAAGAATAAGTCAGAGCCCTTTTCTAACACTCTGTCTATGTATTAATATATCCCAACCATTGTAGTAACTGAGCACTTCCTAAGTATCAAAAAATTGAATTAACAACAACCATTTCCGTCTTCTTCCTTCCCAACTTGCAGAAGAAATCATTTGCTTTGCATTTAATTCTGTAAGTAGCGAGTGCTGTAGCCTTTCCATAATTCTCAGTGGAATAAGCTCCATAGTTTAGGTCTGGTTGCTGTGAAAGTTCTCCCGTCTGGACCCAAAGGCTTCATTGGTCTGGTGGAACAATATTGTAGAAAGTGTTGTGGGACGTGACGGAGTGGCAAGCAGTCTCCCAGTAGGCCAATTGCATGGAGACCACAGAATATGAGAACGAAGACCTTGAGTTTGGCCCTGTATTCAATGGTCAGCAGCAATGCAGAAAATGGAGCACTGGGATGATGTGTCCACAGGGACTTGTGTAGCCAAGCAGATGTCCTGCATCATTTCATGCAAGCTAAAGATTTGTGTGTATGTGTGTGTGCATACACGTGCGTTACTATTCCTAGATATAAGTTGCAATAATCAAGTTTCGAGGTTACCATTTTTTATCACCTTGGATAGTTAGGCATCCGATAGCACTGACTACTCCAAAAGTTTAGATTTAATCTGAATGCAGATGACTGGATGGTGGGGGATGTTCTATCAGGGGAAAGTTCTTCTTACCAGCATCACCTCAGTCTTGCTTGGGTTCAGATTTAGCCAGTTGCTCTTCATCCAAAGGCTGACTTCAACAAGGCATTCAGAGAACTGGGAGATGGTACTGTTTATCATTTGATATAAATGAGATGTAGAATTGGGCATCATTTGTGTACTGCTGGCTCACCAATTCTCCCAGTGGCTTCATACTACAAGTCAAATAAAATTAGTAAGAATAGTATGAACTTCGTGGGATTCTGCAGGTAAGGGCTGAGAGAAAAACCTGAGTCATTTCAAGGAATTTCCATTCATCTTTGCAGCTTCTTGGAGGCAGGACAGGAGTATCTGTCATGTAGGAAATCTAAGCACAAGCTAAATTAACAAGAACTAGCCCCTCTCTCAAATTCTCTCCTGTCTGTTCACCAGAAAAGACCTGAGGAAGAGCTCTGCGTAACTTGAAAGTTGGTCTCTCACCAACAAAAGTTGGTCCAATAAAAGACATGACCTCACCCACCTTCTTGTCTCTCACCAGAAAAGAGACTAATAATGATCCATGTGGAGAGTCATGCCATCCAAAACAGCTGATTACATTTAAGGACAACCACACCCAGTTTGGATTTGAGCCCTGTGATGCCCTTGTGGTTTTAGCTGGCTGCTTTTGGGGAAAGAGTCTAGAGATTTCCAGAATCTAGCCACTACACACTTCTCCCAAATGCTGTTTTCCCCCATGTGGAGGAAGGCAAAGGAAGCTGCTGGGCCTGGTACCCAAGCTGGAACCTGGTGGGTCCAGAAGGCCTGACATACCCTCTGTAGCCTTGGCTGCAGTGCTTTGTGTAGTCTAATTAAAATATTTCAAATGCAATTCAAATAAAAATAGTTGAGGACATGATGCCATAATATGCCTACAATATTATAGCATATGTGCCAACTACTAATGTTGCTGGAGCTACACAGCCAAAACCACAATAGTATTAGATAACTAAATACAATAATACAAAAACATAAAATAAGAGCCACTGGATTCATCTGTCAGTAACAAAAAATGAAAATGAGATTGAAATCAGGCACAAAGTCTCCATTATCATATACTTCTCCTAGACTCTCTCTATCACAAGATTACACCTCCAGATGAAAATCTGGGTTAAACTGGAGGCAAGTTGTAGATATGCATAGTTTAACAGGGAACTTTTTGAAATAAAGCCAAAGTTTTAAGAGGATATTTTCTGTTAAAGTAATATAGCAGAAACAAGTTAGAAGATATGCAGAATTAAGTACCCCTAAACAACCTTAACCCTGCCCCCATCCAAAATTAGGAGACAGTGTGACGCAAAATTATGAAACAGCCTTATGCCTGTACCTTACATCTTCTACAACAATCATATGAGCCACATACTTCCAATAAACTGTATCGTAATAGATGTATTTCTGCATTGTAACACCCACCACTGCATATTTACTATCTAGAAGATTTGGGACTATCCTCCAATTTACCCTCAATTGACAAGACAACATGGAGTTCCTTAACTCTGCATTTTCACACTTGGTTTTTTGTTGACTATTTTCATTTTTACCTTAACCAAAAATGTCTTGACTTTCCAATAAGTTGTTTGTTTACCTCAAATATTTTAAAAGAGGTTATCCTTTTAACCTATTGACACATACAGTAGTACGCCTTCCCTTCAGTTTAACTAAGTTTTTTGTGTCTGAGAATCTCCTTAGATTCTTCTAGGGAGTTGTTTATTTTCCACCAAGTATACAACCTAGATTACAGATGCGTTTATTAGCATATTTCTGTCTCTTTCATGCTAGACCTGCACCAGCATTTCTTCAAAACAGCATGAATCCCCTCCCTTGTTCTTCTCCCCCCACCCATAGACAGATCAAAGTACCATTATTGTTAAGGAAAATGCTGCTTTGTAAAAATTTTGTTATCTGCCTCAGGCAGGAAAGGGATGAAGATTCTGTAGCCACTGGCTTCCCCGCCCACAGAGTGGGGTGAAGTATGTGTGAAGATTTTACCACTCACTACCTGCCTCCACTATGCAAGGAGCTGAATTATATCATCACATTCTCCTGTAGGATAAAGGTTGAAGATGCCACTATCAGAGAAGCATGGATCCTTAATGAAGGCTTTTCTCAGTGGGCTTCCCATTCTGCTTTTTCTGAAGAATCCCCATTGTGCTGGGATGAAATGAGGAAGTGCAATCTCTCCTTCCCCCAAGCATGGTTTGGAGGAATTCCCTGAAGTCTCCTGGGCGTTCAGAAATTCCTTTCAGTGACATTTCACACCCGCCGCCCCCATACACACACAAACACACACACATATTCAGTTATACAAGGGAGGAGTGGGGAGTGGCACTGGTGCGGGGATTGTGGGAGAGGTGTAATAGTTTCTCCTGCTGCAAAGAGCAGATATCTGAGGGAGTGCACACGGAATGATGATTCCAATGATGCCTGTCCCCTTTAGTACCACATTAGAGGGGTGGAAGCAGGCTGAAGAGAAAAGGTAGGAGAAGATAATGGCTGCCAGTAGCAGATAATTGAGTTAGGATCTCTATCTATTGTTTCAGAGTAGCATCCGTGTTAGTCTGTATTCTCAAAAAGAAAAGGAGTACTTGTGGCACCTTGGAGACTAACAAATTTATTTGAGCATGAGCTTTTGTGAACTACAACTCACTTTCAGCTTGTTAGTCTCTAAGGTGCCACAAGTACTCCTTTTCTTTTATCTATTATTTGTGATTTGTCAAGCAGGAGAGCAGTGGGTGAGGGATGAGTTTATATATTTTGATGACTATCCCTGCCCACAACAACAGGATTAGAGACTTGCTTTCCTTATTACATAGAAAATAAAGTCTCTACAAGCCATTTGGTTAATTTTTAATATCCACCAAGGCCCAAAAGATCATTCTGATATTCATAATTCACCAACCTTCATAGTATCTTCCAAATTTTGTACCTCCAATCTTGAAAACTGCAAAACCAGAGCTCTTCAAACCAAACTGGAAGTTTCTAATCATCACTACCTTTAAAATTAGTTGTGACCAAAAAAAAAGTTAAATAGACCCCTCTGGAAAGAATTACAAAGCCCACCATTATCATTACAATGACTGGTCGTTTACATAAGACTTCTCACTAGCTAACCGCCATAAAAATATACGTGAATGGTTTGAGTCCCTCTCTATTATCCACAGAACATCCAGACCCTGAGTTAGTATCCAAACTTTCACCATTCCTGGAATTTAGCTTTATTGGAAATTCAAAAACAATAACACAATGTAAAATTCAAGTATTCTCCCTCCTTGAGCTTGCCTGGCTCTAGGGTTTCACTTCAGGACATCTCTAGTTATTCTGCCTCCAGAGAGCCACTCCTACCTCCCTTATAGCCCAGGAGGAATGAATAAGCAGCATATACCACAGAAAATCAGCAAAATTTCAGAGGCCTTATGCAGTGGTCTAATACCTAATGTCACTGTGGGTAAAGAGAAGAGTGCCACCACTTTGCTACAAGGTAGTTTTGCATCTAGATTTGGCAAATGGAAGGATTAGGTTAAAGCCAAGACCCCGGAGTAACTAACTAGATGTGAAATTCTAGCATGACTGCAGATGGAAAAAGCTAGTATGTGTGCTAATGTATCTGTTGGGGAGGAAGGATGGATATTGATAGAGAGTGCTTGCCATTCACTGAACATTTAAGCTGAAGTGACCACACTGTAGAAAATTATTTTAATGAAATAAATATGACACAAGCAATACAAAGGGTGCTCAAATGGAGGAAAAGGTGACCAAGAAGGCAGCTTAATACTAGAAATCCCAAGAGAAAAAAACAGAAAGGAATTACAATTTTATCTTTATCCTCTATATCTTTAGGGAAATAAATTACTGTTCAATAGATAGCAGAGAATATTCAGATATTGTGCTTCTAGAGGCTAATCATTTACAAAATGACTTACAAATCTACTGGATAACAGGCATTCCCAAATATTCCATGCAAGAGAACTTATTTTCCAATTTATGTTATGTAGATAAAAAGCTCCCATACTTATAGTCTAACTAATTTAGCAGGCTGAACAAGTGACCTGAAATATGAAATGATCATATTAAAAGATTCCAGGTCTGGGAGAAGTCCTTGCTTTTTCTGGAACAAGAGACCTTAATGAAATGGAATGGTGAAAAAAGGCTATCACAATAAAATCTAGATGGAAACTAGGAGGGCCCAGGGGAGATCTGAAGAAAAGAAAATCAAAGAAATGAAGATAAATTCTTGGAGTGGAATCCTGGTTCCACTGAACTCAGTGGCAAAACTCCTCTTGACTTCAGGCCAGGAATCCTAAAAGAGAGTTAATGGTTTGCTAGACTACATGGGAATAAAAAGAGCAACCAAGGAGGATAAGAATATTGCACAGAAACTAGATAGACTAACTTAATTACAACAGACTTCATGAGAGAATGCAAGGAGGTTGGGGGAGATAGCTAATCCAGATTTTTTTTCATTTTTTAAATGTTTTATATTCCTTTAACATGCACTATGGGTAATTTTGGAAACTACAGGCAAGTAAGTTTTAAATTGCTACCAAGTAAAATATTTGAAATAATAACTATACTACACTATACAATAACTATACAACAACAATACAACATCTAGATGAGCAGGATATGATAGGGACAGACTAGAATTGTTTCTTTAAAGAATAATTTTTTTCTCCAATTAGAATTATTTAAGTGAGCAAACAAAAAGGTGGGTAAAGGAGAACTGGTAAATATTTATTTAGACCTTCAATAAGCCTTTGATAATAACTGCTGAGGAGGGAATTTAAGTAAACTAAGGTGTTCTAGGGTAAGAAATAAAGTTATGTCCCTGATGAAACCAGTTAAGTGATAGAAAACAAGGACCAGGAATAAAACGGTCATTTCTCAGCATGGAACGAGGTTAAACAGTGAGGATACCCTAAGGATCTGTATGTAACTGGTGCTTAGAATATACTTATTAATGGGGTAAAGGAGTAAATAGAGAGGTAACAACACTAGAAGATAACTGATATTTATTTAGATTAGTCTAATCAATAAAGGATTGTGAAGAACTTTAGAAAAACCTAATAAAGCTAGGTATTTCACAACATAATGGCGGATAAAATTTAATGTAAATAAATGCAAGAAAAATTATATATTGTTTATATATGTTGATGGGTTTACTATTTAATGCAACCACTCCAGAAAAGAGATGTAGGTACTATTGTGGATGCCTCAGTGAAAATCTCTGCTTGAGATGCAATAGAGATTAAAAATAAAAAACACAACATGTTAGAGTTAAGAGAGGGTATATCACTGAAAATATTACATTGCTTGTACCATAAATTGATGGTATGCCATCATCTTGACCACTCTCTTCAGCTGTGGTTAAAAGTTATACAGCAGAAACTAGAAAGAGATAACAAAAATGATTAAAGACACAGTAAATACACCCATATGGGGAAATATTAAATACAACAGTGCTGCTTTGTTTGGGGTTAATCTTGCTGCCACTGAACTCAATGGCAGCAAGAGCAGGGCCTGAGAGAGGAGACAAATAAGAGGCGGCATGACAGAATAATGCAAAATAAAGCAATGTGTAGAAAAAGTCAAATGAACAAACTTATTTATCCTTTCTCACAATATAAAAACATCCAATTTAATACAGCATCTTGCATGATCCCTCTGTCACTACAATCACCTCACTATTAATTCCTTCTCATAATACAAAGGTGCACACCCAATGTAAAAGAGAACTTCAAAAATTCATCCATAACCTGTGGAGCTCACTGCCACAATATATTACTGAGGCAAATAACTTATTAGAATTCATGTACGCTTTTTAATTCTAAGAATGTGATCTGTCACTACACTAGAGTAAAAATTTGTAACGCTCATCTCTTATTTTAACTATCTTAAAAGAGCATTGACTAAATAGCTACATGCTATTTGGGGTTGTAGACTAGACACTGTAGGCCAGATGTTCTGTAACTCCCAGCACCTGTGTGTAGCCCTGTATTTTGAGGCCATCATGTGGCCTGCCCACAATTCACTTAAGCTAAACTAGCCTCAGGGAGGCTCTAACATACACTTTGTTGCAATCGTCCCTTAGGAATTGTTCTGGCAGCCAAGAGTAGCCAGAGCCCAGCATACTCTGGCTTTTCCCCCACCATCCCCTGAGATACTCATCAGGGAACCCCCTAATACCCAGGGGGACTCCACCAACAATATTGCTCCTTCACGCCATGAGGCAATATAATAGGCTGCAACAGAATCCAGAATTTGTCCCTCTAGCTCCTCAGTTCCAGCAAATCCCATTATCTGTTGTAATGGAAAATTTCAAAATAAGTTATGTTGGACACTGTGTCCTACATGCTTTGCATCTGCCATCCGCCCTGTATTTGTATCAAACACAGATCTCTGCCTCTGTTCTTCTTGCCTATTGTTTAGCTATAATACATGTTCTGCTGCTCAACATTATGTTTCAATACTGTCACTCACAAACAAAGCTAGAAATTACTCCTAGCTCTTAGGTTTGTTTGTTTTTTATTAATTATCATTATTATTATGTATTATTTGTAGTGCAGCAGCTCCCACAGCCACGGTGCAAACATATACAAAGACAGAGCTGAACAGCAGGCAATCTTTTGAGATCTTTTTACATCCACATACTTGGGGTCCACAACCATATTCCAGTTTTCAGAAAACAATATGGAAGTACCTGTGATTAGGATGCCGTTAATACATTTTCTTATGACTTCTATAATAATAAACCCTATAACTCTAATTGGGTATGATGCTATACAGTCAAAAACACAAAACAAGGCTGCTGTCTCAGAGAGTTTATCATCTTAAATTGGACCAAAACCAAAACAAACAGGGTGTGGCTAGGATGGTGAGACACAAGAGGTCATTTATTGTGTCTGTACAGTGCCTAGTAAAATGGGGCCCAACCAGGTTGTGGCCTTCAGGTGCTACCACTATAGAAATGTTTAATAATATTATTAATAACAATAACAAGAGGAGGAGGAGGAAAATAGCATAACTGGTAGCACAGTTACTTATTGTGAGCAGGGACTAGAAGCTGTTGGAAAATTGGATTTCATGTTAGAGACTTTTAAAATATGTTTATGTAGCTGTAGATATGAAGGATTTCAGGCCTAGCAGAAGAAGTAAGTTTTTGAGAAGTGATCTGAACAAGGAAGGTTGTCACTTGGCACGCAAAACCTGCTTAAGGATATAGGGCCGCAAGGAAGAAGGGATGAAGATAGAGTGGAGAAACAAATTCAGAGAGTGGTTGGACACAATGTTTGGGGAGAAGAAAAGGAGTAGGCGGGGAGTAGCAGGGAATAAATCAGAGATAGGTGTGGAAGCAGTTGTGCAGAGCCTTGAAGTAGGGATAGTAGCTTAAGTTTAAAGCAATGGGATCTAGGACACAGCCCTGAGGAGCCCAACAAAGAGTGTGTGAAGGGAGAACTCTGAATTGAGAGAGACTGAAGGAAAAAAAGCAAAATCTCCAAAGCACAGGAAAGAAGTTGTTTACAAAAAGCAAGGTTCAACTGTAAGGAAAAGAGTAGAGAGAGAGCAAAGAGGAGAAGAGGCCTTTGGATTTAAGTCATTGATCTTAGAGCAGTACAAGTTTAATAAAGGGGTCAGTACCTGGATTATATCTTGAGTGAAACATTACTGTACAATATACTGTAATTTATAGCATTATGGTTTGAAAATATCTGCCTGAATTTGAAAAAACAAAATGTACATTCTAAGTTGTATTTATTGCAATTCAAATGCTCTAGCACAAAACTGTGTCCACCCCTTTGAAGATCTGGGCTGTATTAATAAATGTACAAATGTAATAACAGGACATTACCTATATATTATCATAGGCTCTTGTTTCAATATATTTCTTTGTTATCAGTAACCCATTTTACTGCAAACAAAGTAAAAGAAAGCGCCAGTCCAACAAGCACAGGTAAGTGTGTCAAGAACCTCAATAAACAACCTAATTACCATTCTAAATATGTTTGTTGCTTTTGTTTACAGGTAGTGGGACAAATAAAATACAACTTTTATATACACTGTCTTTCACACAAGCTGCACCTTGTGCCCCAGGATGTTTTTCAGAGTTAAATAATAAAATCATAATTTAGTTTTCATGTTCTCTGAGGCAGGGAGTGTCTTTTTGTTCTGTGTTTGTACCTGATTCAGTTGGGCTCCTGGCCCATGACTGGGGCTCATAGGTACTACAATAATAAATAACAATAATAAATAATGATAAGGTTAATTTTAAAAAAAATGAGCAGAAGGGGAGAAAAGTAAGAAGTAAATCAAAAATGAAAAGAGAGGTTTTCAGCTACATTTGAGAAGAGGAATTGTTGAGCTATGCCAGAAGATGAACAGGAGACACTGAATGTGGTTTAACTTTATTTCTAAATGTCAGGGAGTATTCAGCAGATAAAAGTGCACAGTTCAGGTAATTCCATAATCATTGACATATTCCTGGGGGAGGCCTTCCCCCTTTATCCATTCTGGTCCCAAGCCAAACTGCTGGTGGGACCTTGTCACCTCCACCCCTCAAATGAGGGTTCATGGGGGTCGATAAAGTGGGGGGAGGGGCTGGCTCCCTGCCATACAAGTCATAGGAGCCCTGACCTCCCCTTTTCCATTCCTTTAAATAATACCTCCTTTACCAGTCCATTTTTATCTGATCACCT
The DNA here is from genome assembly GCF_965152235.1 of Eretmochelys imbricata. Taxonomy (NCBI): domain Eukaryota; kingdom Metazoa; phylum Chordata; order Testudines; family Cheloniidae; genus Eretmochelys; species Eretmochelys imbricata. The sequence continues at coordinate 311,425,613 of NC_135572.1, read as the reverse complement.
ATCCCTTCCCTATAGAGTACCTGTACTAGACATCTGTCCCACTCTTATATACATAGCTTAACCCCTGTTTCATGTTCACTTCAACTAAGTCCCCAACCCGTGGTGGGGAAAGTGACCCTCGCCCCACTACCCCTGGCCTCATCTTGGCCAATCTGGCGGTGAGGGAAAAAAATTCTTCCCAGTTCCAGAAAAGAATTACAAGCATAATGCTCACAGCTGATCATGGCAAAACTTGGTAGTCTCCTTTCTCTTCCTGAAAGGGATGGGTGAGCATACACATTATGACCTGGTCTGAAGCTGCTGCAACAAGTAACCCTCTGGCTATCTAACCCTTAAAGGGGCCACATACCTTCTCCTACAAGCCAGACAATGGCTACCACCGCTTAATGTATGGTTAGGTTATTCTATGAGGCAAAGAGTAATAGGCTGTTTTAGACAAGAGATCTGCAGAGGAGAAGCCTCTGATATCAGTGGTAGCAAGATTGTGTGGATGTATCAAGGAATCATGGAGCAGGTCCTCAAGGAATCAATTCTGAAGCACTTAGAGGAGAGGAAAGTGATCAGGAACAGTCAGCATGGATTCATCAAGGGCAAGTCATGCCTGACTAATCTAATTGCCTTCGATGACGAGATAACTGGCTCTGTGGATGAGAAGAAAATAGTGGACGTGTTGTTCCTTGACTTCAGCAAAGCTTTTGACACGGTCTCCCACAGTATTCTTGGCAGACAGTTAAAGCAGTATGGGCTGGATGAATGGACTATAAGGTAGATAGAAAGCTGGCTAGATTGTCGGGCTCAGTGGGTAGTGATCAATGGCTCCATGTCTAGTTGGCAGCCGGTATCAAGGGTCAGTCCTGGGGTCGGTTTTGTTCAAAAAATTGATACTGGATCCTAAAATGAAGGGACAGTCAAGTTACTTGTGGATGAGGTGATGTGGTCATGATTTGGGAAAAGTTCTGCATATGCTAAACACATCACAGAGAATAGGCATTCGAGAAGGACATAGATAACACAGTTGCTATAGTAAATAGGACAAAAAAAAGCATGAGCAAGGATTTCAGCAGCGGTGTCCAAAGATGCCAAAGTTATAGAGTGTGAAGATATAATGGAATGTAATGAAAAATATGGAGAGAGAAGAATTTGAGAAGAACTGACTTTGGGAACGTTCCTATTTCCCGAGAGAAAGACTTCTGTTTTCAAAATATCCCAAAGGGTAATTTTGGGCAATTGCTCTTCTTCCTTGAGTGTTCTCTCATATATGGAATTGATGGGATCTATTCTGTTACCCCTCCTGTCCAAAGTGTATTTGAGGCTGCTGGACAGGTACGTGAGAGGACATGTGATACTACATGGGCTCTAAGCCTCCATCACATCTGTACTGGTCTGGCGTAGTGGAATGAGTGACCCAGTGCCTATGTGTGGAGCTGGACAAAGGCTACTGTCTTTGGTGCAAAACAACAAAGAGTTTAATAATGCTGATTGGTGGAAGCAGTCAAAAAAGCCGAAGTATACTGTCTTTGCAGCCCAAACTGAGGGAGCACACCAGGCATCTGCATTACATATTTGTAATCCACATGATGCTTTAAATCATGGCATGCCCCTGGAAGCCAAGAGCACTTTTTTCCATCTTCACCTTGAAGCAAGGTTGTGAAGTCTCCTTTTGGATACAGACCTGATAACAGTTATCCATGCTTTCGTCAATTTGAGATCGGATTACTTTAATATGCTCCGCATGTATGGGATTGCACATTGAGACTAGGTTGTTCTATAAACTTATTAAAAATTAAAATTGTGCATGAAAGTTTTCAGCTTTTTATAATTTGTGAAGTTTGACATGTACTAAAAAATGAAATAATATATTTATCCTTCTAACGTATGACGGCCTAGATTTTCAGCTGGACCGCAGTCTGTTTTGGGCGGTGAAAATGTACACCCGTATTAAGTGTTAGTATAAATATTAGCAATTAGATGGCCAGCAGCCTACCAGTGAGATGGCTTACATGTGCACAAACATTTAGTGAGCTGTGTAACATAAATAGTTGGATCTACAATTCAGTGATGGCATAAAAATGCAGAGGCACATATTTGCACTCACTGTATTGCACCTAGAAAAAGAGTAGCCACTTTTAAGAATCTGGGCCTATAACATTAAAGTTACTCCATCAATAAAGCCCCACATCAAAGATTGATGGAACCCAAATTGTTTCTGCAGTCTTGGTATTGTGAGTAAAGCATCCTTACTAGCAAAATTACAGCTTGAGTTTTAGTGCTCTTGTAAAATATAGGCAACTCCCATGTTCTAAATTTATGAAAAATTATAAAACTGCACTGCAGAGGAGTCTGCATGTGCATATTTGGACACATATATTTTAAGCATATAATATACATAGTAAACTTAAAAGACAGCACATTCCTATGTAGAACTATTTAGTGAAAAACATGAAAACCTTGCCAAAATGCTGAGAATTCACAGCAGAAGTGGCAAAAAGTTTTCAGCAAAGCATCTACTTTGCTGAAAAGACCTAAAGACTCTGCAAAAAACCCCACAGTTTCCAACACATTTCCACAACACCATGCTATGAGGATCTGACACTCTTCTGTTTAAGGCAGCTGAAGTGACTATATTTCTGGAGCGATCTTTTAGTCAAGAGAAAGCAGAATGAATTGTGTATATGCAACAACTGGGGTTGGAGTAAAGAAAAAAAGAAATAGCAACTGCTGACCCTGGGTAAGACACAGAACATTTAAACAACTAAATAAGAAAAGTCAAAGGGCTGGAATGATTGCAAAGTACAAGAGCATGAGTCTAGAAAGATCAGAAAATTGATGAGTAGAGTAGTAGCATGTAAGAGGATGAAATGAAATATAAAGTAAAACAATGTAAGAATGGTAAGTAGGAGAATATAAAATTATAGGGAAACATTACATGTGATTAACAATATCAAGGTAGAGCAGGGACATATTTTAATGATCAAAATTTGATTATTTACTCTTTATTATTTACAGTGGGGTTCACAATGTGTTAAGAATGCACAAACTTTATGAAGGCACAGTGACTGCTCCAAAGATAGCATATTGTAACATGATCCAAAACATCAGTAAAAGTAGTAGACTTAAATGGTATGAACACACTAAGATGGGACACTGCACTCACTCGATTTGCCTGACACTTTCAAATGCTTGGCAGTGGGAGACAGAACCACTACAATTTCAAATGCTCACAGAAGATCCTGTATTTGAATACGATGAGATAAAAGGTCAACCACAAACTTTAAGATTCTATGAATTCTTCAGGCAGTACTCTTTCAATTTCAAACTAAAATCAACTACAAAGGGAAAAAATACAATAGTCTATTGTTGTAAAGTGTATTTGCCCATTATTTTCCAACCTTTTACTAGGCTAATGGATAAGAATGTGAAATGAAATTTTCAACAGGCATGAATATATTATGTTATTAAGTGAAACAGTTCTGATGAGTAGGATATCCTGAGATCTGCACTGCCTATACCTTCACTGGCTCAATGACATGTTTCTCACCTATTTAATAAAGCTTGACATATCTCTATTAATTGAAGTGTTTCCATAGTTTATTTCCTTATATTCTATATCAAGTTTCATACAGTGAATGAGAGACTTGCATCAGAGAGATCTCCTGAAACAGAGCAAGCCTCTAAAGTAAATGGAGATGGATCATCAGATGGGACAATGTAATGATATAAAAAATGGGAAGACGGGGGATTGGAATATTATGAAGTTAAAGAAACAAGGGAATGAAAGTGATTGAAACTGGAATGATAGGTAACCTACTGTAAGTAGTGTGAAAGCATAACAGTAGGGGACTGGAATAATCAGATATGGGAACGACCTAACAATGGAATGCTTTCAAACTGAAGCACCTCAAAAGTGAAATGATCTTAGAGAAGAATAATCACATTTGCCTCTGGGAATAAAATTTAAAGGTTAAAAAAAGTTTGAAAAACTAAAACTTTGAGGTTTATGCAGATGGAACTGCAAAAAGAAAAAATCCATTCTGGGCAAAAGTGGGAAAAGTAAAAGCAGTAGGGTGGGGATCGATGGCAGAATACAAAGGGGAAAGGTTGACTGAAACCGTGCATAGCTGAAACTCCTCCTCTTTCGTAGGGCAGAATTGGAGGAGGTAGAAAGCTGGCTGTATTGGGGGTATGCTCATATTTCTAATTTAACTCAGCTTCAATCCTTATTCTCTTCCATTACAGCAAATTTTCTTCCTCTTTCCTCACAGGACCCAAACATAGCCATCCCAGAAAAGAGATATAAAAAGGTTTGGGTGTATGCAAGTGTGTGCAAATAATTTAAATCCTAAAATGAAACAGGTACTAGATTAACGTTAAATGGGAATGATAGTGTACTGGACTGCCTATATGAATACACTTTTCAAGAACACCTGACTTTTGTTTTCCACTTGCTATTTTAAGATCAATGTCTGATTCAAATTCTAGAAAATCCTACTGATATTAGGCCCATTAGCTCCAAGAGTCTGGATTTGCTCTTAAGAAGTAGACTATTTTCATAAGTGAATTCAGACTGCTAATTCAATGGAATTGTTATCATCATTAGAATTTATACTCTCATTGTGCTTTAATGGAAGAGGTGAGAGAGGAAGTGATGACAACTCCCTCCCACAAAACCCCAAATGGTAGGATACTTACTTCCCCATCCTCATTTGTCAACTTTCTGCCTTATTCAACTGGCAGCAGAGGGAATTGTGGGAATGGCATAACCACTCATTATCCCCTATTCAGGAACTGCATTTTTTTTCAGTCTTTCAATTTTTCATAGAAACCTGGTAACTAATTTGTTTTTCTAAAACTGCTATGGACAACTTTACAACTTGAAATTTTCCTTCTTCTCTCAAATCTACACAGTTAAATGGAATGTCATTTGATATTCATTGTCAATATTTGATATGCAATGCCATTGGCTAACATAAGTACACATGGCCAACAGATATACAAAGATTTCTGGCATTAACTCCCAGTGAACCATATCGATGTACTGATACATAAAGTCACAGAGGTGTGGCAACCAACCCAATGGAAAGCCACAGGAACAGCCAGAGACCTGAGTTTGATTTCCAACTGCATTCTCATGCTCCTTGCTAGGCACTACGAAACAGGCAACACTAGCTCTTGTGGCGGTAGAGGAAGTTAGAGTATGAAGTTTGTTCAATAAAGATCCCTCTGATCGATTAAGGAGCTGTGTTCACTGGCTCCGAAGGAACTTTCAAGCCCATCCAAATTTAAATAGGAGGATGTTGGCCATGTTATAAAGGATGTAGTGACAAGTTAGGGGGAAACTGAGGATCTTGAGGGCTCTGACAATGATGTATAAGACCTCAACTTCTATGAGACAACAAAGGTACAAACGTTTCCACACTAATATTGAGAGTGGAGGGAATACGGAATATGCAGTGCTGTCAGCTCTCACAATTTCACCATAGCGCTTGAAATAAGTGGCATTTGTCTAAAAAGTTCCAACTCCTGAGTCGTGGTTTTTTCATGTGAATCTCAACATTCATTAAAAACAAGAAAAGCTTGGAACTGAGACTCAAGTATAACCTAAAGGCTCAAAAACCAAAGACAAATAAAAAGAACACTTAAAAAAAGAATCTGATGAGTCTTAAAATAATCTCATTAATTTTGGCTTGTCATAAGATTTTTGAAAGTGTGGGGCTGACAATACTAAATATGCAAACAATTAAATAATGAAAAGAATTAAACATGTATGTATTACATTATTTTGTTGTCTAGTTTGTGTGTTAGTTGATTAGAAATGATCCATGTTACTTTACCTTCTGGCAAATCTTAGATGCTGGAGGAAAATAATAACAATAAAATTATATTTGCACAAAAATCTGCACAGCCTATGTTTCATATTACACTCAGAAATACACTCAGCTTTACTAATATGAAAACACTGCTGTGGTGGATAGGCACATGACTTCTTCATGCTTCATAATCCACCTGGGGCATGAAAAGTAGCTACAGTGCCTGATTATTGCGTGTCCTATCCATTGTTATTACTTGGCTCATATATTATAAAAAGTTTTAAACATAACAGATTCCCTGAAATCCAAATAGTTTTAATTCCAGTTATTTGGGATTTTTATTGCACCTTAGCATATTTATCTACATGGTCTGAATCTCTTTGCACTTATATTTGCGAGCGTCAAGAACAGACTTCAGAAAAAGTGAATAAACTATTTGTGTGAAACATTTCACACAGCTGTAGTTTTGAGGCCCTGATGAGTGGATTCCATTGAAGCCAGTGGTGATCTGAGTGGGAACACTGTCCACCCATGTAGGATCAGGGCCACACAGTGAAATCCTCACCCATGGAATTCAATGGGAATTTTGCCAGTGACTTCAAGTGTGTTAGGGTTGCATCCTCAGTCTTTTCTGCTATGCAGTACAGTGATCGTGTGTCATATGCCAATAATTGTTTTTTAAATTGTGTTTAATAAAGTTGTGGCTAATACCTCTTCCGACTAAGTAGACTGGCCTGCTGTGTTTATCTGTCCTCCCACAGTGGCAATGGCAATATGTTTACAAATGTGAATTTTCTTTAACCATGGTAAGAAAACATTGCAGAGTTAGGCAGAAATTTTTGTATTTAAAAATCAATACAGAGTCAGAATAATAGCAAAGCTGGTGCTCTTTACATCAATATATTGGTCCATTTACAGAGACTTTCAAAAATGTTATGGGTACTTACTTTCTATGTAATTGTTATACACATAACTGCCTATTAGTTTAACTCCTGTTAAAAAAACTGGTAACTTCCTCCATCCATTTTCCCCCACTTCTATGCTTTTCTCTTTGAATAATATAAAATATATTTTTCTACAAACACATACAATGCATATACCACCACGACAGATAGTCTTGAACACAGGATATCAGTAAGTATTATAAACGGTACATCCAACAAAGACATACCATATATGGATGCTTTTATATCTATGTGATAAACTATAGAGCGATATGATACATATATCTATCAAAAACCCTTGACCACCGCATCTGCTCTCTGCCCACTAATCCACATCCTCCAGGCCTGAATCTAAAATTCAAACTGCTGAGCAAGTCCAAAAAGGTGTCATTCTTTTCTAAATAAATCAGCCACAGAAATATTTACTCTCCTCCCACCCCCACCGCCAAATTAAGCTGGCTGAAGGCCCAAGACAAGCAGAATTCAGTCCTGAGTCAGTGACAACTTTTTAATACATTAAAATGTCAAAAATGTAAAGTCTGTTTCCTTGCAGCCCTGCAAATCTGAAACTTGTTCATCATGGGCCTACAACCAGAGTAATTTCACATTTGGGAAGAGAAGGAAGAAACAATCATTTGGCATATTGATTTAGATAAAAAAGGTAATTACTGAAAGTATTGGAGGTGCTTGGAATGCTAGAACAGCACACACATATCCACGCTGAGTATTAAGAAAATATTTTATAGTATATAAAAGATTTATGGTAAGGTGGCACTGTTCACATGTAGTCCACTGGAGACTGGGTTTGAAGCTAAATTGTTCTAGAGCAAAATTGTTTGAAGCTAAATTGTTCTAGAGATTGGATTCAGTGCTGTTGAAATCTGGTAAACTGTTGTCAGGAGATATAGGCCCCATTTAGTGGAAATCTCGCAGATCAGATCAGCTGCTTTCATGGGATTTACATAATCTTTTACTGGACCACAATGAGAAACTATTGTGGTCATGCATCAAAACATTTCAGTTGCTGTAGGTAACTAAATAACCTTATCTCAGAATTTGCCATGTTTTAGATATTCTCTATGCTTAGGAAGCACAAGGAATCCTGCAAATACCGAAATTCTATCATCTTATTATCTAAGGCAAAATTGGAAAGTGTGATCTTCTAGTTTTGGATCGACTCAAAGTCAAAGTTGAAGGAGCAAGTTCAGATCAAAAGATCTGAATAATTTCTCCATTCCCTAATACTATACACATACATAATTACAAACTGCAAAGAATGCATTTGTTTGCCAATATGTGCATACCCAAAACACGCAAATATTGGCTGATGAACACACACCTGGCACTGTTTTATTGTGTTTATAACGTGGTTAATTTGGGCTATTAAAACAATTAATATGAATTTACAAAAACAAAGAGCTCCACTATAGTATATTTATTTGATACAACTACAGGATATAACACATAAACATATTTATAGTTGCAAATAATTGGATGCTCTTGGCAGTAAGATAGCAATTTCTATTTTCTCTAGTATCCAGCATTTTCCAATTAAAACACTAGCAAGCTGTATCAAATAAGCTGTGTATGAAGTGTGAGTTTTTAAATTTCCTTTAGTTTCCTCTCCTTCTCTTCTTTCAATGTCTTAATTCTTTCTCGTCTCTCCTGGATGTCTTGTCCTCCCTACTCTCTGTCCCCTGATTCTCTTAACTAATGCCTGCCCACCCTGCATCAACAGGAAGCATTGTTAATTGGATCAGCAAGGATGAGACACAGTGCCTGGAAGGTGTGTGACGGAAGTGGGGGTGGGGGAGGCAAGCGCGTGTGCTTGGTAAGGCAGAAGAAGGTCCCTTCTCCAAGGGTGGTCCACCTCCCATTGGATGGCTGGAAGGACCAGCTGGGCTGACTGGCTCTTGTGTTCCCTCCTCCCCCCTTGTCTATTTAAATTCTTCCTGGGCTTTTTGAGAGTCCCTTGGTCCATTAACTGCTGCCAAATAACTTTGTCCAGTGATGCCAGAAGAAAGGAGACACGTGGAGTTGAAACTGTGACAATGCTAATTGCTGGTGTCCCCAGTAGACAGAGTTCCATGTGGATAAAGACTAAAAGACCTGCTCCCAGAAATACACGGCACCCGGGATTTCGCTGGTAGACCCTTGTTCCTATAGGAGAAAGGGAGACCTGAAGTCTGAGCGGACTGGTTATATGGATTGGTTATTGGTTATATGGTGGGAGCCCTGTAAGACCATACTAGACCCAGTTAAATGCCTTGTATGTGGGTGGGGGTGGGCATATAGCACTCCTCCCCAGTATTAAATTACTAAAGTTGTGACCTGTTGCTTAAATCCATCCCTGTATCTGTTCATTCACCTGCATGCCCTGAACAATGAGGAGAAGCAGACTTTCAAAAGAGTCACTGTGGATAATCCTGATGCAACCAAATACTTCAGAGCTCAAGATTTGATCCTCTTATCTCTATTTGAAAAAATTAATGCATTTTGAGCAATTAGTGTTTATAATGATAATTCAAAATATTTGTTTCTTTTTTGCCTTTTATATAATCAAATTGAAGCTGCAGTATGCAATATTTTCACCATGACCATGTCTATACAACACACTCATATCCATACAAGCATAGACATGCACAGATACATGCGACTGTACACAATATACATAAACACAACTGCCAAATGGTTACAAACTAAATCTAATAGCAAGTGTCATTCTCTTCTGTAAAATAGCTATTTTTAACACATATGATCTAACTCCTGTTTGCTCTTTAAAGTTTTATTGTCTTGGCATTTTATACAGGAAGAGAGCATTAGCATACTCAGGAGAACTGCTAAAAGTAAAAGGCCTCAAGCTACCTACTGCATGGTTGATAGCATAAAGCATGGGATATAAAAACTTTTGTCTGATTGCTCAGTTTACTTGTTTTAGAGTAGTGTTACTCTCAAGAGCATAAATTCATGTTCTTCTTCTTCTAGTTTTATTACTTCTTTTCTATTATTTAATACATTTAAAGACACTTCTAAAAGACAATTTTTTCCATTTTGAAACAGTAATGGTTTGGAATCTGATAAAACACATTAACATTCACAGTGTTTTTTTCCCCTCTCAAAGTTGATGCAGTAAATGTGTAACAAAGTAATTGGATACATAATAAATAAACATTTCTACATGATTGTATGTAGATATCTATATCTATCAAAATAAAACCAAACAACCTCACCCCAGCAAATCTTTAATCTATTAAAGGTCAAATAACATAGTAGAAGAAAAACAGAGCTTAGTCTAAATTACTAATATAGCTAAACAGCACTATATTAGCGATTAAAACAAGTATGAAAATGTGAAAGAGAAAACAATGAAAAAAGGCAAATCAGGTCAGCTATTTTAAATACAGGAAGAACTGAAAACATAATTGTAAATATTCCAGTATGCATTTAAAAATATCATCCTATGGTGAACTTAAATCTAAGTCTATTTAGATATCATATTCCTAATTATTATATAAATAACCTGGGAAACCATACCTTCAAGGTACATGTTTTACTATTTAGTAAACAAAAACTGCTACATTTGACACCACTGATTAAGGCCAGGCATTTCTAAAGCTTCATACTCATTTCTGAAATCCACAATACATCAATTTTTAATACTTCCACTCTCTCAGCTCCATTAAAAAGATGGTAGGGGAAAGATTTTAGAGTAATTAATGATATAGTTAGCTGCTAAATATTAATAGGAATCGTAGTCTTGCATAAAATATAACATATAAACCTTGCCAATACAGACGCACCAGTAATTAAAGTTGAATATGTAATTACACTGATTTATAAGACACGCAAAAAGTTACACTTTACTAGGTTCTATGTAAACTGTAGGTAACAGTTAAACTTTGCATTTTACGGTTTATATACATGGGCAATATCTCCACTACAGTTCATAAATGGTTTAGAGACTTGTAGTGAAAATTACAACTAATTCCAACATGAAAATTCTTGCTGTACCTTACAGCCAGAGCTGCGACAATGACCACACACGATACAGATACATCTTTCCATAGAATCCAATATTATATGCTTGGTAGTGAGGAAAAAATGATACTGAATAATATTTATACAGAGGGGACCTAAAGCATGGTACCTATGCAGCAAATAGGCTTCCTATAAACAAATGGGTCTCAGGATCCATTTTAATGTTTAGTTTTCAAGTGTACGGTTTTAGCTTTTACTTACCTGTGCTTTTGAGTAACATGGAGTTTCAAAGAAATGCATAATTTTTTTCTAAAAACTCTGCTAACCACTCACTTACATGTGAGGCTGAGGAGAGCAGCCCGGACTGCTATTTCCATTACTGTCAATGTGATCCAGTGAACCATTGAGATCTTCATGGACTGCCTGCAGTAAGCCACTGGATGCGTTATTTATCAATCCTGGGTTACTAAGCAAAGGTAAACTACTCTCTGCCAGTGCAGCCTAGCAAAATAAATAAGATATAGAATTCTTAGCCCATTTATCTATAAAACAGTTTTCATATGTATATACATGTGTACACACATGCATACAGAACCTCATTTTGTACAGTGCAAATAATGATCAGAAGTTTTTTTCCATTCACAATTATTTTCACACGTTGGTTACAATGGTATCTACATTACCAGCTTACTATTTGTGTTAAATGTGTTGAACTATCAGATATGCTACAGCATGCACAGTGCATTCTGTCTTCAAACTATTTCTAACTTTGTATTATGCTAACCCTTGTACTCTTCCACACAATGCATGGTTCCTTTGTAATGCAGGCAGCTGCTATACTTCTAAAAATGACCAGAACTTAACTCAAAATAAAAAAGTCCTGACATTTGCCTCCTATGCATAAAAATTATATATTATAATTAAATTTTAAAGTTTTTGCCATGAGCACCATGTTCCCCAACACTATGATGTGAAATCATTTATGACAGCTTGGATAAATATTAATGCATATCCACATGCATTTGCAAAAGCTTCTATCAATCTAACATTTGCAGCAAAACTGAGTGTTCCAGATTTTGCCACAGGGTGTCCTTCTTGCCTCTTCACATCAAAAGTAGCATGAATTAGAACAGTACTTCTTGCCGTGCTAGGTAATACAACTTACTTGGATGATACGCCCAGCTTTAAGAATGACCACAATGCCCATATAAACACAAATGTGGATAGTTCACGCCACAATATAACAGCAAAGAAAGTATGTCCCACATAAGAACATAATGAATACGTGAAAGGAAAGAATAATTTAGGATTTTTACCTGCAAGCTTGCATTAAGAGCTGCTCCATAGCCTAAGCTGGTGGGTATGTTTTTCACTAATGTTGGGCTTCTGAAAATAAATGATTTTTCAAAGTTTAAAGAAAGGCAGGGATGCTGGGTGGATCAGTGGGTTAGTGCATTGGATTTTCAGCTCAGAAGAGCAGGGCTTCAAAATGAAATGAGCTGTGTGTGGGTGGGTTGGGGGTGGGGGGGCGCCTTCAGTGCTGGACTCAACTGTGCCTGGCTTTCAACCATTATTTGAGTTTTACACTTTCTGGGAGCCAAAAAAGTTTGCAACACTGACATGATATTGCTTTTTAAAAATGTATTCCATAAAATTACTTTAGGATGCCAGAGAATAATAAATTAACTGTTTGTTTTCAGAACACTATGAATTAAAAGAGAATAAATATCATCATAGAATCATAGAATCATAATGGATTGACTTATTTCTAGAATATATAACTAGCATATACTTAAATACTCTAGAAATATTATATGCTATGATGTCTAAATTTCTATTTCCAATAAATTTAAAGGTCTTGGATACACTGCCACCGGCTTGTCGAGGTCAGTTTGGTGGCTGTTTACAAACAGATGTGTGGTTAAAACATAATGCTTTCCTGCAAAGAAAAAATGTTTAGCTTTTCTCTATACACCTTTGGCATTCTGAATGGTTTTATCAAAACTAATTATGCACTCTAAAAGGAATAAAAAGCATCTACAGCTCCAGTCATACTGACATGGGATTAATCTGAAAGTAGGGCAATATGCACCTAAAAGGTCCTTCTGTGTAGGCTTCTCATGAATACTACCCTCATCAAGAAGGTATTTTTGAGGTCACTAGGGTAGGGTATGATACCTGTATGCCAAAATGACCTTGAACGACTCCCTACTTTGGTCAAAGGTTTACAGTAAAATTAAGCTCATATAAAGCA
>NC_135572.1:311397630-311405130 GCF_965152235.1 Eretmochelys imbricata | reverse complement strand
GTGTGACCTCAAACAAAGATTTTCTTTGAAGTACGTGGAGCTGGAAACACAAGAGAGACTGTTGTATCCTTTTATGTAAACGTTAACTGGGTGTGATATGCAAGTGTGCTCTTTAAAACAGATTGTGTTTCTTATGCCTGTGTTTCCTGGAGAGATGCAGATTTTCATGAATGCCCCAGTATTTCATGCTGAAGCACTGGCATTTTTTTTTCATGTTCATGAAAATGTACAGTGGTTACCATTAAAAGGTCAATATTTACTCACGGTTACCATATCACATTATTGTGTATTATTAGGATAGGGAAGTACGGTGGTACCTTAGGCCTGGTCTACACTACGGGGGTAAGTCGACCTAAGTTATGCAACTGCAGCTACGTAAATAATGTAGCTAGAGTCAATGTAGCTTAGGTTGACTTACTGTGGTGTCTACACCGCACTGGGTCACCGGGAGAAACTCTCCCGTTGACTTACTTTATGCTTCTTGTTCCGATGGAGTATCGGAGTCGACGGGAGAGCAATCTCCAGTTGATTTAGTGAGTCTTCACTAGACCCGATAAATCGACCCCCGGTGCATCGATCACCGCAGCGTCAATCCCCGGTAAGAGTAGACATACCCTTAGACTCTGAGGGCTTGTCTACACTACCGCGCGGGGTCGATCTAAGATACGCAACTTCAGCTACGTGAAAAGCATAGCTGAAGTCAATGTACTTAGCTCTTCTTACCATGGTGTCTTCACTGCGGGTAAGTCGACAGCTGACACTCTCCCGTTGACTCTGCTTATGCTTCTCATTCTGGTGGAGTACTGGAGTTGACGGGAGAGTGCTCAGCATTCGATGTATCCCCGTTGGATCGATCGCTACCCACCGATTCGGTGGGTACAGTAGACAAGCCCTGAGTCTACAAATTGGACCTGCTTGGGCCGACCCTTTTGCCTGTGTGAAGCTCCACTGAGCTTAATGGAACTTTGTGTGAGCACAAGAATCCAACTGCTAATCAGTTTGCAGGATTGAGGCCTTATGTAACACTGTGTGGTAATGGGCAAATATTGACTTTTCAACAAATGTCCCTGCACATGTGATACTGTATCATATGTCTAATGCTGTACCCTTTACTGGAACTGAAATACAAATCATGTTAAAAATCATGCTGAATTTGCTGCATGAGGCAATTTATTCGTTAAGTAAGAGATTTAAAAACAACAGCAGCATTTTTGTGCGTACCTTATGACTAATCTAGATATTCTCCTATGGACTGAGATACCTTTCTACCTTTGCTTCCTGCTGCTACAGAGTCCACTGAACTCCAAGTTTTTCCAAGTGGGTTTTCTTTTAATATCTGTAAACCTATCAAAAAAGATATTCTCTCTAGCTTCAGTCCCAAGGCAGTGATTTGTGCACTTATAGGTGTACTTTGTTTAGTGTCACCTATGGTGTAGATTGGATAGATTTTGTAAAAGATAGCATTACTTTTAAAGAAACATACAATTTGACAAGCTATTGCATTTTACCTTCATTTTATTGCCATATTTTTCATCACACTCATTGTTTTCCAACGGTCATGAAATTGTTCATTTTCTTAGTCTGTTACATTCGTAGACCTATTTACTGTTTATAAAGCAATATGCACTTACAGGTTTTGGAGATGGCTTGGGCTCCGAGGGTCGCATGTGCAAGTGGGTCATCATTGCTTGAAGACGTTCACGTTCTTTAGAAAGCTGTTAAGAAAGAGTGAGATCAGAAGCATTTTAGAAATGACTGATACAGCTATTTTATTGCAGTGATACATCTTATCATTGAGCTTGTCTCACTGTAATGATTCCTGCATATAAAAGCCTATGTCAGTAGAAAGTTATCCAAGAGGAAACGCAACTTTGGCTAGGAGAAAAAAAAAAAACTTTTATAGCCTTTCTTATGTTAAAAGGTCAGAGAAAACAAATAACACTTCATCTTTTTGTCAATAAGAGAATTGAGGTCACAGTTGCATCGACAGTAACAAGTTACTAAGACCATAAATTAGAAGGCCCATAGTGTCTCTTTAAAGTCCTGTGGACACTGTTAGCAATGGACTAGTGCCAATAGCTGTGAAGGGGTGAAGGGTCCTCAAAGCACAGTGCCTGCCAGGATTGTCTACACACTTCATCCTTTCCAACTGAGGTCCAGTTAGTGCCCCCTGCAATCTGCTATCATCAATCTAATTCAATAGAGTGACAGAGACCAGGCAGTGTGAAACGCTGAACTCTGCCACTGAGTCGGCATCTACACTGCACTGGGTCTCATTACAAGTGATGGACCTTACTTTTCTATCAGTCAGACAAAGCAAAAAATGGCATAATTGGTCACACTGCAAGCAGAATCTTCAGTTGGACGGTTACGTTGCAGCAGACCCTCTATAAATTGTAAACGGTCCTTAAGAAACCCTTACATCTGCTTCAGAAAACATTTCATGTTCTTTACAAAACCTGTGTTTTATTTGGATTCATGATTGATTTTCACATCATTCACCATACAAAATAATTGTCTTTTCAGATTCTAGAGATCTTGCCACATTAAAAAAAAACATAGAAAAGTGTTTTAAAATGTTGAAAATGCTGATAAAAGGTAAATAGATACAAAGAAAAATATCTATTGTTTTACACAGTAAAGTTAGGTAAAAAGAACTACTACTTACAAGTTGTGTTCTAATGACATTAATTTGGATACCAACAAAATTATTACCGCGCTTGTGGAAATAAGAAATCAGTTAGTGGTTAACATTGCTGTTTTCTTAGAGGCTTGTAAAGCTTTCTTGCATTAATTTTGTGTTAAAATTAGTTCAAATGCTAGAGCTACAACACAAAATTAGGAATGTGTTAAAGTAGACAACTGGACTAGCTCATTATACAGAGCAACAAAAAATAGGTTCTGTACTACCTGTGCTACTGTTGACATTTTGCTATTACTCCTACATAGAAGAAAGTACTAGATATAATTTGGATAGTGCATCTTTAATTAAAAACACACTTGAGGCAGGAGAGCAAAAAGATTTTTTTCTAGGCTTTACATTATATGCACGACACTTTAGAAACATGCCATTTGCCATGATGTAAAACTAAGAAAAAAAGGCCAGATGAGCCAACATTAAGCCTGTAAGCTCTGAGCATCTAAAAACAACTAGAGCTTTGTTTGGTTTGTAGTTCACATACATGAAGGGAAAAAAGTGAGATGATTATATTTTCTCATAATTATTTTTGGTTTCTGATATTAAAATACAAAAGAACCAAATAGCATTAGTTTTGTAAAGAAGAAACAAAAATTCATACACAAAATGTGTCCATGTTACATCAATAACATATCATTTACCAAAAGTCAAGAAATGTAAATAGCTCTATATCTTTCCTCTGCAAGTGCATCACTTCTTCATACATAAACAAACACAAAAGAGAGAGGACCAATCCTAGGCTGTGATCCTGTTGCTCTGCAGCACTGCATAGTACAAATGACTCTAACCATAGTGGATATAGCCCCGGATGATTACCCCTTGCAGCCCATGGTGGTGGCATGGCTGAGGGAAAGGTAATATGGCTGCGACCGTCCCTGAATGCTGGTGATCTCTGCCGTAGCGGTTTCTCAAGTCTTTCAGTTCACACTACCTCTGTGCCAGAAGATAGGACCAGCACAAAGTGGCTGTAGGATTGGGGGACCCCAGAGAGCACTCCTTGCCGATAGCTGAAGATTTGGCCCAACATCTTTAAGCAATAGTTCTGCAGTTGTGATGACTCCAAAGGGATGTTTGTCTGTGCCAGGACTAGAAGATGGGATCCATACATATGCATGACAATGCTTCCTCCTGGACTGAGTCAGAATAGCTCAACTGAGTATCACAGGCTCTCTACTATTGTTGATGAAGATTCTACATTAGCTTAAGTGCTAAGAGACTGTGCATTGTACACTAAGTGCCTTAGCCATAGTGCAGCTATTCTGGTGGCTGGTGTAAAACAGAAAGCAATTCATAAACCCTATGTTGCCAGACATTTATTGCAATACTTAGCACTTACACAGTGCTTTACAGATTCAAAGTGACATACACATATTAACTAAGTAATTCCCCCAATATTAACTACCTCACAAGTATGTTGTTGCCCCAATTTAGAGATGGGAAAACTGAGACACGAAACAGGCTAGGTGACTCGCCCAAAGCCACCGAAGAAGTCATTGTCAGAGCTGAAATTCGGGTCAATCCACTACACAGCTGACTTCAGAAAATCGCCGAGCGTTTCAAAACATGAAAGTTTTTAACAAAGTTTCAGAAACATTCAAAGACCTTTAAAATAAATAGATAATATGACCATGTAACAAACCTGTATTTCTAACTGCTGAACCACTTGCATTTGCACCCGACACTGAGCGGTGCTTCTGTCATCCAATGCATGTTCATTGTTAAGGTGCCTAGTAAAGAAAGAAAATACTAATAAAATACAGGATTAAGGTGAGCATAATTTCTTTATAAATCAAATTTGCTTCTTCTGTGGATGGGACTCTCATTAATGTCAATGGAACATTTGTGAAAAGCTCTAAGTTGAACATGCCTAGTATAAAACTATGTAAGATAACTATCAGTTCTGTGAAATTTTTATTTTGATCCATAGTGTTCCCAGCTGATAAACGCTAGGGGCCCAATTCTCCTGTGTGTTCAGGTTACTTTGCACATCTCTGCCAGCACAAAGCAGCCCCTAAACCAGACTACCTGTCTACTAACGGATTTCTCCTGTGAAAGGGATCCTTGAGTGGTACAGAGCCAACATAGTGATTTCTACACTACCTCCACACCCTGCTGCTGGTATAAGTAAGTGGCCAGTACATCCTTAGACTCCACTGATCCCCAGCTGCTGTAGTGACTCCTTCAGGATGTCCTGAATTAGTGCAGCCCCCATGATGCTCTTTATCTGCTCTTCTTTAATTTTTTTTTTAAAACAATCTGGCATCACAAATACTAAGGGACAGCAAGCAATAGTAGAACCTCACTGATTTGCACTAATAACCCCCAAAAGAAGTCTCAGAACACAATAAAACTGATGCAGCTCCACAAACGAGGATCAGCTGGGAAGTGTGAGGCAATGGCAAAGGTCAACTGCACACCTTGTATGCACTGCAGAGCGACGCCCCCTGGCAGCCTCTTGGAGGAGGGTCCAAGATGTGACCATTTGACCAGCAATTATGCAAATCTGAAACCAAATCTCTTGTATGGGGGAAAGAGCACATAGTAGCCAAGAGGCAGCCAGTAAGCTGGGCACAGCCTAGGGACAGGAGATTATTGTCTCTTAAGATACATATGGGCCATCACTGCACAAGGCAGGAGACAGGAGAGTTGATTTCAACTCTTAGGGCAAATTATGCCTCCTCCCTCCAAATTGTGGAAGGCCCTGTTTATAGCACATAGGCTGCATGATGTGGGTTTTCTCTTTTTCACAACAGTGTAGCGAAGGTTGGGGAGCAGGACAAGGAAGAAATGGAGGCCAGGACATTGGCTCTGCAAAAATGTAGACCAGAGGTACAAGAGCTGCAGGAACTATTGTGCAGAATCATGGCCATAGATACCACCATCCATGCCCTAGGAAAAGATAACTCCCTCCCTCCTTTCTTCTTCCGAACTCCTCACTGTACAACATAGTTCCTTGATTCTTTTGCTGTAGGCAGGATTTGCCTCTTAGTGAACGAACAACGAAAAAACAAAGGACATTGCATCTCATCCTCACCACAGCTCTTTGTTATTACTGTATCTTTAGTTTTTAAAAAAAGAATAGAAATCACGATTTTTTTTTATGCTGATGATCGGATTTGCATATGAGTGAGGTTTGACGGAGAGGTTTTACTACCAGTGCAAGAGGTGTGGGGAAAAGAAGTAAGTATGACATTTTAGTTTTAGATAAAGTAGTTTTATGTGAACCTAAAATTAATTAATTTAAATATTGGAGAGAATTACTTGCAATAAGCTTAAGTTTCACCAGAAATGGATTCAAAGACATGTCATCTCCTTTCACCTGAGGCCACAAAGCTTGTGGCCCTTAGTTTTAAACTGCATCCCCCTAATTTTTTTGCAGGTGCAAAAATGGAAGATGGAGCCTTAGAAATAAGACTCGGTATATTTAGAATGTGTTCTTTTGTTTTCTAAAATTTTTATTTAAAAGAATAATTTCACTTCACCAACCAGGTATGTTCATCAGAAAGAATGAATTGTCAAAAATTCTCATTTTTTTATGATGGGTTCATTTCCACTGATTTTGAAATTAGGATAAATAGATAATCAGTTAATTAATTAATACATTTACTGAATGGCCTTTCACAACATCCTCTTCACTACACAGGCATATCTGTATTCTTACAATGTATGTGATTTATTAACACAATATTCATTTTTAACATGTTTTCAGGTAATTTATTACGAAGTTGAGACACTTACTAGTTTCTAGATAAAGTGGATAGAGTAATTCTAAACCTAATGCATAGCTGTGTCGATTTTAAAATAAAAATGAAAAACAGAGAGAGATAGAGGACATGTGTGTGTTTGCACACCACACACCTGCTTGAGATGACTGCATACTCATTATTATGTATTACTTAATATAGCATCATATGTTTGCATGACACTTTACAGAACAGAGATAGACAGAGTCACATCTCTGAGGAACTTAAAATATAACAGCTATCTGCAACGTGGAAGAAGGAAGTCCAGTATAAAAGCAATTTCAGTATGATCACATAGTGACCTGAGAGACTACGGCACATGTGTTGAGGGTTACAAAGTAATCTCCTGATACTAATGAGTGCCAACACAACCTTTATGTCATTATGTCCATCATATAGTTGTTTATGTTTTGTATTTTAGAGAAAAATTATTTTAGGAAAGTGATAGGAGTTTTAAAATTTTTATTAGGATGATTTTTTCTTATCCCTCTGCCTGTGAAGACTAGTTTCTTTATTTATCATGAATGTCCAGGCAGTGTAGTGACAGAAAAATTATGTCTAATACATTTTAAAAACCTCTAAAATACCTTTTTTGCTCCAAATTTAGGGTCCAATATTTTGCAATCTGCCAGGACTAGAAATAAATTTTGTACCTCTGGAAGGCTGTGAATCTATCCAAAGTATACGTTTTTTGTTTCTTGCCTTGCAGATCGAGTTATCAGAAAACTTCCTGAAGTTTGGAATGTTAGAAGAAGTCCCAACTGAGATGGATTATTGGTCTGAAACTGGGTGATGAGATGAAAGGGGCAAAATAAATGCAACTTTCTTCATAATTTTGTACTTTAATACATGGTTGAATAAGTAAGGGGATTTTTTCCACTTGTTATCATGGTCACAAATTTGATATTAAACTGTTATTAACTACACATATTTATATAAGAAAGTATTAATATAATAAGTAATGCACACTGTAATTAAAGTGCACTAATGATAAATTGTTAATATAAATAATATGATTTGAGTGTCTTAAAACAGACAAGAGATTAAAAAGCTTGAAAA
>NC_135572.1:311365130-311390130 GCF_965152235.1 Eretmochelys imbricata | reverse complement strand
TTTTTCCCCCCTCACAGAGATGAGTATTAGCTACAGATTCCAAAGGAATAAACCAACTTCTCCAACATATAATCATCACATTAATCTTAATTAAAATAACAGCATAAAAGTATCCAGAGATGTTCCATTTTTGAAATAATAAAGTTAACAGAAAACTGCTCTGATACTCAAATGAAGACCCTGGACATTATCAAATTATAGTCTCCTATTTTAAATGTTACAACAATGAACGGGGCTATTTCTTTGAAAATACAATTGTGTACTATTTAGAATTTGTAATAGCCAAGTTTAAATTTACCTTACATAAGAGATCATCAATATCAGTCATTTTAAGTGCTGAAAGGTAACAAGGAGGAGCCAAGAATATCTGTACACTGAGCCTGAAAAGGCATATTTATAATATTAACACTTAGAGCCAAATTCTGCTGTGTTACAATGTCACAATTTACAGTAACTACTGGAATGACTCAAGTGAATTAAGCCAATGGAATTACCACAGTGCACATAAGTGCAAAATTTGGCCTTTCGTGTTATTTCTTCTTTAGAGCTTTCCTCAAAATTTCAAATATATATTTTTTAAAACAGCACAAATTTAACTATGCAATAGTGTGTATGGACTCTTTAAGCTGAATTACATCTTCAATTTGTTAGATATCCTGCTTATACTTTCTGTGACTTGACCGATTTAATACTGTAGGCCTCAACATGGCTTCTAATTCTGTGAATGTAGTTGTTTGCCTGGAAAGTGTCTATAAATCTGCATCTACAAATACCAGCCAGCACATGCAAATTACCGGTTGGATAGCTAACGTCACCAGTAGTACCAAAAGCTCACGGTGGGTGCAAAACTGAAGGCACATTATTTGTGTACTCATAATTGCACTTGCAAAATTAGAGGTGTTTGGTGAAAATCATGCTATGTGACTAAACATAATGGAAAAATTATGTTTATTTAATCAACCTTCAATGTTCTGTATTTTTTCTGATTTTGTAGCGAAGAAACTTGTGATTTCAAATAATACAACTCATTATGTGAAATAACGCTCTCTGTCTTTATGGTATGATCCTAACTGTAACAAAAGCAAAGTTTATGTCAGATGATAAGCACAGTAGGAATCTCATCAGAATTACCTGTCTCGCCTTGCATTTAGAACTGAAGACTGTCCATTCACTATGGAATGATGAGTTATTGGTGGTGATGCTTTGGAAGTGGTGGAGGAGGTAGTAGAGGAGGAATTGTTAGTAGAGAGGTCTAGCCCTCCATGTTTAATGCCATTGTCTTCCATACTGTGAACTCCAGTAACTTCTTTCCATAACTGCTGAATCTCAGCAGGACTTAAGCCAGCTATAAAACGAAAGAGAGCCCCACTAATATAACAAAGTAAGAGTTTCATATAATGAGCTCAGTGTTATTAATGGATTAATGCCAACAATAAAGGTGATGCTGTTTTTCCAGCACAATCGACATGTAGTAAAACAATTTCATTTTTCCTCTATCGGCACCCAATTAATTTAGCTGCTTTTCTCTTGTGCTACAGTCAATTAAAAAAAGGTCACCAATTTTAATATGATTATGCATCTTCTTAAAACACTTGTTCAAGGATCAAAGAGGGCAAACTACAAAGACTAACTGGTAACTCCTGTTTGAAAAACAACTATTAAAGAAAGATTTAAAGGAGATTTTCACTGTCTGTAGAATCAATTTCTTGATACAAAGACATGACTCAATGGATCCAAAGTTCACTCAGCTCTTCAGAAGTACTGCTTAACCAACAATGAAATGGAAATAGAAAAATATATCTGATTGCACTAAGGATGCAAGCATTAATTTTCTTTTTAAATGAAAATCAAATCAAACTCATGGACCAAACTGAAATCAATGGGATTGCAACAAGTTTAAAGTTAGGGCAGAATCTGTGACTCAGTGAAGACAAACTTTAAATTTAAAGTGAGGGCAGAATCTGTGAATCAGTGAAGACAAACTTTAATAGTTTCAGCTATCTATTAACTAGCATTGTTTAATTAACAAAATTTACCTAGTTTAAAATGTAGTTTGAATGGGTAAAAACCAATTTTTTGGCTGAATAACCATGCTAACAAACAACACAGGGCCCGATACTGGTGACTGCTCAAGTTGGTCTGTCTGCCTAATCAGCCAAAAAGGCAACAGAACTGGCCCCCTGAAGATTCACTCTGAATGGATGAATCCCCAAGTAGTGTAGTGTCATCATGGCAGTTCCTTTGCTACCCTTTCTCCCTACCCTGTTATGGGAAGGAGACTGGAAGGCCTGACTAGGAGAAAGGGGTGTCCCTACGCCTCAGCTTCACCAGTCTCTCCTGGGGTCATTGGCATAATTCAGAGAATCCTTGAGGCTTCTCTAATATATGACTGGGACTGTCCTAGACCCTGATTAACCCCATTATTGGAGAGTTGTAAAGCTGGCTTAAAGCCACCCTTGCCCTGTCCCCCAATTGTGAGCCATGCTGAGCACAGTAGGGATTCAACCTGAGATAAGGACCAAAATCTCATATATGTTGCATTTATACATTTGTGGTCAGGACTGTGTGACTACAGTGTCTGTGTTTGGCTCATAGAAGTTATAGATGATAAGAGAGAGTGTTGTCAATTACTGTCCTTCACTCATACGTTTTGTAAGAAAGTACTGAAATTTCCATCACAAGTTGTTGTTGGCTTGCAGGAAAGGACTGCAAAACACCGGTAACAGAAGAATATGATCACTTTCCCCTCCCATGCCCATCTGCATCTGACTTAGGAGGTTGTGACATTTCTTCTCAGATGTAAACTTTGCCACAGTCATCTGTTGATTTTGTCACCACCAGACAGGTTTGCCTTTGAAGACTACTCCAACACGCGTAGATCAGAATGAGAAAGCTCATTAACTCAGCAGAGATTTTTATGCTACACTTTGTTATCACACCCAGGCTTTGTAGATTGCACTGCCTACCAATTTATTTCTAGGTATTTGTTTTTCCATGCAGCTGAATGAGTGGATTTGATCTATATAGACTGGCTTGGTTTGGGTCATGGCTAGCATAACTACCTCTCTTTTACGTATCATCTCAACAATTGAAATCAACTAAAACATTCTTGCTCACAGTAACTAGAGTTGCGTGGTGGAAAGGAAGGGTGTTCTCAGTGGGTGGCCTTTGACTCTGGATTCAGCTTCTCCCCCAGTGTTCTGACAAAGCTCAGTTTATTGACCTTCTGAGAACGATGAAAGGTTCATCTATTCGTTCAGACTTTTGATTGAGCGGGTGGCTTTAATGGGTGAATGAGATTCCTTTTCAGGAGATAAAGAGATTTTTTTCATTGACTTTTTAGCAAGTTTGCTCTTTGTTAGCTAATATTTTATATTGAATGTACATGAGCTCACATTGCTAAAAATTGGTGCAATTTAAAACCCACTGAAAAATAAAGTACGTTCTTCAAAATCTGTCAACAACTATCTTATTAGGAAGCATGCAAAGCCATGGAAGCCAGACTGCACACTTCGCTAGTTATTCACCGAAATATCTTGTTGTCCAGGTAGCCTGGAAACCAACTGAATGGAAGTTAGGATCTTATTTTTTTATTCCATTATTCTGTATGATAATTGCTATATTTACTTCTTCTCTACCTTAGACACTAACATACAGTGGTGCCCTGGGTTAATTACAACGTGGGGAAAAAAAGGTTGATTTGGGATGTACATCTCAAAAATTGGAGTTTATACAGTTTGGATAGCATGGAAGTCAAACTTACTATTTTTACTGAATAAGACCTATGGGTAACAAGAGACAACATGACACTGGTAACAATATTTGTAACTGTTTCTAATGACATTAAGTAATTACTACATAGTTTATATAAGGTAGTTTTCAGCAACTCTGCAAATAATTCATGCAATTACTGTAAAAAGTAGTCATCCATTAATATGATGATCACAGATCAAATCAAAAAGTAATGGAGTCAGTTCGGAGAGGGAGAAAAATGATACATTAAACACTCTTAAAATATTTCCCTTTCCCTTGCAGCATTAACTCTCTGTCAGTGAAATCATTCCTCATTTTTATTGTTTTATTTAAAGATAAAAACATATTTTTAAAAAAATTGAATGAAAATGTCTTCTCCATTCTCAGCAGCAAGGAAATTTGATTGGAGCAGCAGGTGGATGGCCTTTCTTTGGTCCTGAGGGGAGAATATAAGACTGGCTGTGCTGGGACATTTTTTCCTTCCTGTTGTCCCTCCCCCATTCCAAGTGCAAGAAAACTTGCCTGTGAAGGGGAGAGCTTTCTCTAACTCCTTCTGCCACTCATTGGCCTAATCAGTGGGGTGGAGGGAGAGATCGAGTGAACCAACTGGCTTTTGTGTGCCACCCTGTTTAACACTTTCCTGAGCATCCAGTGGTCACCTTCCTGCCCCACACTCCCTGCTCTATAGCTAAGGTGTGGGTTGAGCTGCATTTCCAGTAAGTTTTGGGTCTGCCAATATTGCTTGGGTTTTGGGGAACCCAAATATCTGGCTCTGGTGTATTTAGCAAGGTGTCCTTGAGCTTCTTTGTTTCATTTGCCTTTTCCCAGCACCGTTTATGTTAAAAGGAGAAAGGACAGGAATGTAAAAGTAAGGAAGTTAATAGAGCATGAGGTCACTTAATACTGTACTGGACCCAAAAGAATGCTTGGTATTTTGAGGAGAGTTTAGATAAGTCTCTTTCTTCACCTTCCTCCACTCTCCTTTTTATTTATTTAGTTCTTAGTGATTTTAAAATCTATCCCTGTGACTGTGCTTAATCCTCCTACATAGCTTGATCAGCAGTAAGTTTATACATATATATAATTGATATTAAATTCTTCTGCATTTAACTAGCATCAGTGTAGCATGATATAGAAGTTTCTCATTGTGAGACACGGTTTATTAGGCATTCAGTAGTGGAAAGATTGTATCTTGTCACAAGGTTAATGCTAAAATTATACCTTCTTTCTAACAGCTTATTTGTTGCACCTGAACATCTAGAAAATGTTATACATGTTCTAGTTATGACACGGTAGAAGTTATACTTCAACATAAGTGCTATTTTTCAGGGGCAAGCATCACAGCATTTTGAATCTGCTGCCCCCTCACAGTTAAATTTAGGAAGTTGTTCTATTTCGGCTTAGTGAACGCAAAAACCATGTTTGGTTTATGCAATTGTCATTGACAATCTGTATTTTAAAAGGATATTTTCTGATCTTTTTGAGTTATAAACAAGAATCTCCTTGCGTCTTTCAGATCTGCTAGTCGTTCATTCAGTTTATCACATCTTTCAAAGATCCATATAGAAGATCCATATAGAAGAGTTTGTATTATCCAAACGGAAACAAACATCTTTATATTGATAAGTTAGGGATTTAAGTGCAGAACTATTCACCAGCCCCATATTCAAACACTGCATGTGAATTGTGACTTCTTAGACATCAGAATTACACAGGGGCCCAATAATCTTTGGAAGGATTTTGTGGATGTGTAAGACATCTGGAATTTCAAATATAGTAATTGAGGATTCCCTTCTGTATAAGGGGTAGAGTCCTTCCTGTATCATAGATAGTGAGTCATTTGAAGTACAAAATGTCTTTCTACTGAATTCCACATATACTCCTTCTCTTCCAGTAAGTTTTAGTGCTGAGAGTTTTACTCTGCACCACCACAGAAAATATATGACATGGAACTTCGTTAAGTGCGGACATCTTTATTTTCGTAAGAAACACAATTCCATATTCACTAACTCTAAGCCAGGGGCAGGAAGAACTCCCAGGTTGAAGGTAATAGTATGAGGATGTTTTATATGGGTGACTGCTATGTGGGCCTGTCTCATCTGACTGACAATTGATTATTTTTGATTTCATTACTCAAGTTAGACTGTAGTTTAGGCATATCCTTGTCTAAGGGGCAGTATGTAGCTGCACTGTCTCAGGAGAAGCCCAGGGAAAGAACCTGGATTGAGAGTCACAATTCCTAATCTTCTTCACTCTTTGCTCCAAAGAGGGAAATAATCTGCTACAGCCCTTTACAAGATGCAGAGTCCTTCTTTCCATCCTTTCTAGCTTCTACTCTGCTGACCAACAGATTGGAGGTGTGCACAGAGTTAAGGCTCTGCCTATTCTCTGCCCCTTTGTGCCTACCTTAATCTAGCCCCATATTTATTTTTAAACCACAGTTTCCTTGTTTTCTTTATTAAAATATATTTCTGCATTTCCTTTCTCCATCCCTTTTCTGCCCTGCACCCTATAAAATGAATAGCAGAGCTAAAAAAGAAAAGAGGAGTCCTTGACCAGTATCTGTTCTGATTCAAAAGCACAGAACAGATGCAAACCAAAGAAGTTTACTTAATTTAGATGATAAAATTACAGAAATATTTTAAATGCAGACATTTCCCCCTAATATTTTAACTCTTTAGTAGCTTTTTTCATTGTTAGTTCAGTTACAGCTAATCCTTCTAGGAAGGCATACTCAGGGGGAATTAGGAATTAAGGCACAATTTAATAGTTCTGCTAATACAACTATTAAAAGAAAAACATTAAGGAGAGAATTATTTTATATTTATTTTTCTATTAGAAATGTGTGAATGACTGTTGTGTTAAGACTGTTGTCAGGAATGGTCTAGATAATACTTAGTCCTGTCATGAGTGCAAGGGACTGGACTAGATTACCTCTTGAGGTCCCTTCCAGTCCTATGACTCTATATATGACTATCAATGTAATTGGGTACGAGTTCTTAGAGAAATCTAGGGGGATCACTCAATGTTAGGGAAAACCCGAGGAATTCCTCTTGCAACACATGGCATAAGAGAGGAATGCAGAAAGTAAAGCTGTTCAGAGAGACATTTCACTTCAAGTACTCCCACCCCCCCAATCTCATGGTGCTTTACTGAAAAGGAAATCAGTATTGCCAAGCTGAAACAATCAAAAATCATAAGTCAAGATCATCAAAATCATGAGATTTAATATAATAGTAAATTTGGGGTTATTTTTGTTTCTGTTTTTGAGCCTTTACAGAGTGCTTGGGTCACATTTTCAAGCATCTATCTGTAACCATACAGGCTAAACATTTACTTTTTTAAAAAAATGAAAGCTGAGATTCTCATGTAATTAAGGTTTAATTAGGAAATGCCTGTTGGTTGAACCCGAAACTTCTCACAAAAGTGAGTTGTGTTTGACAAAGTTTTGCCAAATCTCAGGCAGGGTTCTGATGGAACCCTGTCAGTTTGCCTGGTGGAATGCTGTGCAGCCCCACCATATGGTCTGCTTCAGAGCCAGGGACCTCAGGCTTGTGGGGTCTACAGCTCTGGGGAAGCCCCCCCACACTAGAAATTTCCAGACTCCCTGCTGTGGAGCTGGGAGACTGAAAGCCCCTGGGAGACCTGCGTGGAGACTCTAGGTCTTCCAGACTCCCAGTTTCTTGGCAGGAAGCCCAGAAGCCTTGGGAGCCCCAGTTCTTCTGGGCTGCTCCAGTCCCTTGCCTGGGAGCACTTTCTCTCTGGTCCTGTTCCTTCTCTCCACAAGCCTCTGCTCTTCGTAACTTCCTCTCTCCTCAGGACCTTCTTCTGTTCTGGGGCCCCCTGACTGAGCACTAACAAGCCTTTATTATGCTATTATGTTCAGGTGCTCCTTACCTAATTAACTGCTACCCAACTGCTTAGACAATTAACTATTAACAGGTGGATCTGGGTTGGTTCATTCTCCTTAGCAGAGCTGTCACAGGTAGGCTGGATCTCAAGTAGACCTCCTCAAGGCCAGCATTCAGTGACATGGAGTTTTAAGTTAAATGCCAAATGGCCAAAACACAAGATTCATAACAAAACTGTGACAGCTGGCAATGCTGGGACACTATATTTAAGTTGTCACTTATCCCACATTGTTCCATCCCCATTTTGTCTGTATGAAGTACACTCCCCCTGTGCTCATCTAACTTCCAAGTCTCAAGTCTTACAATCTGTACCTCATGAATGAACCCTTATGTCCACTTATGTACTTATCTACTTATGTAGAGTCTCATATAAATCAAGCAAATTCTACTTGGACACAGCCCACACAGAACTTATTGAAGGATAGGGGTCCTAAAGAGCAGATATTATATAATTTACATGAAAGAGACCTATAACTTATCTCTGTTCTGTAATGTAAGCAAAAACTAAAGTTATGCACCACATAGGTGATGGCAGAATAGAGTTCTTAACATGTGAAATCTTTGGCCTTCCCACAGTATTTATTCCTAAGTAAATTTACCTTTCATAAATCTGAGTCCCCCCTTTCTCTTAAAATGCCTAAATACTGAATCATTAATGTATTAGTGACAGTGGCGGAGATTTTCCATTAACATTTTGCACTCAGAAATCTTGGTCCCAATGACAAAATCTTAAAGAGTGTTTTCCAAAACCATTCCCTTCTATTCTCTTAAGTTAAGGATCCTCACATCTCCTTGTCAACTGTCTAAATGGGCCATCCTGATTATCACTACAAAAGTTTTTTTCTCCTGCTGATAATAGCTCATCTTAACTAATTAGCCTCTCACAGTTCGTATGAAGAAAAGGAGTACTTGTGGCACCTTAGAGGCTAACCAATTTATTTGAGCATAAGTTTTCGTGAGCTACAGCTCACTTCAGCATCCGATGAAGTGAGCGTGAGCTGTAGGTCACGAAAGCTTATGCTCAAATAAATTGGTCAGTCTCTAAGGTGCCACAAGTACTCCTTTTCTTTTTGCGAATACAGACTAACATGGCTGTTACTCTGAAACAGTTTGTATGGTAACTTCCAACTTATCTGTATGTATATATATCTATCTATATATCTATCTTATTATATGTTCCATTCTATGCATCCGATGAAGTGGGCTGTAGCCCGCGAAAACTTATGCTCTAATAAATTTGTTCGTCTCTAAGGTGCCACAAGTACTCCTGTTCTTTTTGTGGACACAGACTAACACGGCTGCTACTCTGAAACATTCCCTTCTTGTAATTATATGTGAGTCACAATTCTCCATTAGTGACATCACAATTTACTGACATGAAAATTATTGTTATATTTAAGTTTTTCAAAGGATGGTGAAGAAAAGGAATCCTGAGATATAAAGATTTGGTCCAACAAATTCCAGCAAATTAGTCAATTTAGCTTTACAACAATTTTTTTAATTACACAAAACAGGCAACTATTATTTCTTTTAAAAGAATATATTTGTAAACAGCCATTTTTATATCAATTGCCCACTCTCGCTTGTATCTGTTCACTTATGTTAAATGGAGTGATTACATTCTCACTAAATCAGTTTTCTGTAGTTCCTCAGTGTAAATCAATGGTGCTTGAATTGTGTTGCCCTTAGAAATTGTTTTCAGCATATAAGACTAATAAATATGCATTTTATAACTAAGAAAAACCACTCAAAAGCAGTTTTCTCTAGTAAAGGCATGTAGTAAAATTTATCAGCCTCAAGAAAACTAGGTAGTACAATAATATTAACAATAATAGTTTATTATTAAAGTATAGTTTAAATGCAATAAAAGGAAACTTCTGAAGTTCAGTTCAAAATGGAATGATTAAAAAAAAAGTTGTGAATTAGAAATCAGTTGAGTCATATGTTGTTTATATACCTTGTGGCAGAGACTGGACAGGAAGAGCAGACTGGCCAGGTGGAATGGAAATGAGTCCCTGACGCTGAAGATTCAGCAGATGTTGCTGCTGCTGGAGTTGTTGCATCTGGAGGAGCTGCTGCTGGAATACAAGCTGCTGGGCTGCCAACTGCTGCTGCTAGGAAAAAAAACAACAAACAAACACAGCAGAGAATAAAGTCTGCAGTGAAGGCTGCAAGAACAAAATGTAAACTCCACTTGTTTCCCCTTTCATCTGTTATTAAATAATAATATTATTTATAGAATACTCAGACAGTGGAACCATTTGAAATTTTCCACTATTTTTATTCCAAACTACTAGGTTGTTAGGGAAAAAAGGCAAAATACAATTAATAATACACTGCAGAAAAGGGTCAAGAGAAAGTAGGTAACAGCTGTTTAGAAATAATAAAAAAAAATCAGCTCATGGCAGATGATAACAAATATATCTATGCTAAAAGCCTAACTCTTTACAACAGTTTGTGATTCAACTGTTCCATTCAGTTTTTCCGACTGAATAAGTTCGGTCCGCAGTGGCCCATGAATATGGTCTCCAGTGATCTATTAGTAAACTGGGATGTAGCCTTCATTTCACTGGCCTGTTAGCTCACTCTCTTCTCTTGTTGGAATATTAAAACCAGTACCACATTCAAGACAAAGAAGTGCCCTATTATAAGTAAAAGTATAACTTTGAATTTTGTGAGGCATTACAAGACAAACTGGAGTTTTTTTAGACTCGGGGGTATAAGAAGGCAGTCACATGTCAGAGAAAGACAAGCAGCTATGGAAGACCTTTCGTTTTTAGTTTGGGGAAAAGAGAAACTTCTGATGCGCTCACTGGAAAACAGACTGCATAATGGAGCAAGTCATGTGGATTGCCCAGAGCCTCGGGAGAAATAAGGGAGCAATTTCTATTCTGTAGTTGATGGCTGTCTGAAATTCTATTCACAAATCCAAACAGAAACAAAGCCTCAGGAGGTCAGAACTGTTTCCTGTGCGTTTGCATAATGGACAGCTTGAAGACAACGTCTAGGATACCTGCTGATCAATTTAACTACTTCAGCATGTTTTGTTTGTATTATGTTTATATTTGATGCAGTTTGCTGACAAGTGCAAGCTAGGCCTGAGAAACCAGCCTGTCAGGTTGATTTATGAGCACATCAAACTGTAACTTTCTCCTCGCCACTCCAAACCTGCAGTAGCAGTTCATTAATCAGGGGCCTGCGACTTTGAAATCTGGGCTCCACCATTTTTTTTTTTAAACAATGGGCTAAATTTGCATGCTCTCTGAGCTGTACCATGGAGGAAAGTAAGGGTCCCTCACCAATTTAGAGCCTCTGTGAATACAAGATAATCTGCTCTTTGTATACTGTGATTCATTAGTGAATGTCAGGTGACAGCAGCACTGGGTTGTCACCCTCAAATCCCATACTCCAAAAAAAAGGATGTGGGAGGGAGTGGCAGAATTCTACCATCACTGTTATTAATCTCAGGAAAAAAAACCCGGTAAGAATAATATCTTTGATAGGAATCATAGAATATCAGGGTTGGAAGGGACCTCAGGAGGTCATCTAGTCCAACCCCCTGCTCAAAGCAGGACCGATCCCCAATTTTTACCCCAGATCCCTAAATGGCCCCCTCAAGGATTGAACTCACAACCCTGGGTTTAGCAGGCCAATGCTCAAACCACTGAGCTGTCCCTCCAGAACCTCATTATCAAAAAAAAAAAAAAAAAAAAAAAAAAAAAAAAAAAAAAAGACCTCAAGCTTTTCTTGTCCCGTCTACGCCCCTTCTCAGGCCCAAACTAGTCTGCAGCACTGAGTTTCACAGATCTTACCTCTTTTGCTTGCTTTCCTGGATGCTGCTGCTGCTGCTGCTGCTGCTGCTGCTGTTGTTGTTGTTGCTGCTGCTGCTGCTGTTGTTGTTGTTGCTGTTGCTGTTGTTGTTGTTGCTGCTGCTGCTGCTGCTGCAAAAGCTGAAGATGTAACTGCTCCTGCTGTTTCTTGTAAAACTCTTGCAGTTGTTGCTGAATAAACCATTTTGACTTTAATAAATAAAGGCAAAAGTTTCAAGTATTATAAATCTCCTAAACTCCTCTAGACTGGCATATGGTAGAGTAGCCATTAAGATCTACCTCATAACAAAAACGTGTTTGATTTGAAGAGGCAGATCTACATACATTTTTTCCCAGGGCGGCTCTGAAATTTTCCAGTGCCGATTCCAAAATCTCCTAAACCGAAGGGTACAGAACATCTCTGTTCTAACGGGGGATGCTGCAGAGCCAGGCTAACTCCCCAGATTATTACCCCTACATGCCTCATATAGCCAAGAGAACAGGCTTGAAGCTGTGCTCTGCCACTTGCAAGAAGTCAGGTAGACCAAACAAATGGTCGATTTCTTGGGGAAAAAAAATAATTACTCTGTCAGCCTGTGCGGCAGGATGCCGGATTTGCAATTGAAGGTGAATTGCCTGTGATGATCATGATACTAGATATCAAAGTGTTTAAACATCAAAGAAATAAGATTAACAGGCACATTTATTTTCTCTGTCATAACGAAATATACACCCAAACCTATAGCTGAAATTATACTCCATGTTGTATTGATGTACTGAGCACTGACACTGTCTTTACTGTAAGAATGAATTTTCATTGACTCTGGGTTTAGCTGCCAGGTGTTGTGCTGAGGGAAATGTACTCATCCCTCCTCTTTCTAACCTCTGTTGGAACAAATTTTTGGAAGGAAAATAAATAAACAAAGGAATGACTTTCACCTTTACTGAGACAAGCTGGTAAGTTCACATTTCATAACCACATTCCACTTATATGACTAAAGGGAGTACTAAAGTGTTATGAATTTTACAGTAACAATTATCTACAAGTCTATTTACACTTCCTTTGGCAAGTCTGCAATTCAAATGTGCCTAAGCACTTGAAAATGTAAATACTGATTTGCTCAGTGTTCATAACGCATCTGCCATTGCTGTTGCTTTATACACAGCATTTAATGTTTCAAATTTGCCTGTAGATTGACACATTTTTGCAGTCACAGCAACAAATCTGAAGACTAGGAAGTTGAACATTCATTTTTTTCAGACTTTCTTGAGCAAAGAAATATGAAACAGTAGAAAGTCAGTCCCATGCAAGCATAGCTACTATCTAAGAAAACTCCTTGGGTTGCGGTAACAGTCCAAAGCAGGTAACCCACATTACCTGCTGTAACATAACTGCTTGCTGCTGTTGAAGAAGTGCTTGAAGCTGCTGCGGAGACAACACTTGCTGTTGAAGAATCTGCTGCATTTGCTGAGGGGTGATCACCTGGGGAGTCATCATGGCCACCGACACTGGCACCTGCACAGAGAAAGGACGATATCATTGTCAAGCACATTTTAGCTCATCTGCATAACAGCTGGGTGTCTTCTTTTTCATTTTGTACCAAAGATGGACCATACTATTTATCACTGTAAAGTTCCAGTCTCAGTAAAAATCTGTTATTTTAAGACCACAGTGCTGTGGCACTCTATTTCCAGAGGCATCAGATTTGATCAGTCTCAAGCTTTATGTTTCACATCTCTTATGTATTACTGCATGAGATTTAAACATTGGCTAGCAAAAATGTGTATTTAAAAATAAATGATCACCTGGTTGGGCTCTCAACACTTCATAATCAATCATCTTATCAAGTGTCATAATGTTACGCACCGAAAAACATATTGAGACCGTTTCAAAAGATATGACTAAAACAAACATAAAAAATTACGCATCTGCAAGCAATACAGATACATCTTACACAATACAGATATCTAGACCAGCAAAACGTATGTACAATGCTTTATTTTAAATATAAGAAAACCTTTCCTGGTAGGTTTGTTCTTTTAGTAAGTGTTGATTGTACCAGAAAAACAACAGCACAGATATAGTCAGTGAGAGAAGGGACATTATCCTAGAATCCTGGCCTTTCTGGACAAACTGTATTTTTTCAGGATTTCCTGACTTAAAACCCAAAGCTTGGAAATCTTCACATGAGCCAATTTAAAGTTTGTCCATTAAACTCTTGGAGAATGTTTTTGTTCAAGGTTCTTTTGTGGTTATCACTTTCTTTTCTATGTGCTGTGCAATGAGAGTCAGTATGTGCGTGTGTGTGTCAGAGAGAGAGAGAAGCAGAGAGCAAGGGTGTGTGTTTGTGTGTGAGAGAGAAACCTTGTGTAAGAGCCTGAGATATGTGCTCAGCGTCTACTGTAGATGCACAGTCTGAAGGTGTTGCTTCAACTAACCAGTACATAATCAAATAGCTTGTCACTGTGCCAAGTTTGCAACCTTTGAAAAAGCAATCACTTTCTTTTCTAGAAAAAACAATTCACTTTTACTGTAAATAAAAGCAATCATTAATACAAATATTGTTTTGCCATATGTTCTCAGGACATTACGGTACTTTGCAAAGCAGCAAAGGTTATTATTATTAATAGATTTAATCCCAATGTGTCTTAATGATCAACGCTTTCCTAACATATCTGGTAAAATAATCTATTCCATGGAAGATGATGGCCGTGTGCAAACCAAAACTTTTATATAAAAGAAAATGGAAATGGAATGAATACGATGTTCTGAACTTTGAGTTTATAAGAAAATATAGTAAAATTACCCCAATTCATCTAATAGTAAACAAAACATCATTGGTTCACATTTACTTTGATCTGAAAATGTTGAATGTTACACTTGACAAGCTACAGTCATGCTATGTACAGAATTTGAATATAAATGTATTACTATGTGATTGTAAAAGTGACCGCAATAATAAAAAAGTCTAATATTCTTGTGTATAGACCCTAGTTAAATAACTCTAATCAAAATATTTCAGAAATTCTTACTGTAAAATAAAAGCGGCAGAGACAAAAACAGAATCCACTTACAATAATGACAGGTTTCAGAGTAACAGCCGTGTTAGTCTGTATTCGCAAAAAGAAAAGGAGTACTTGTGGCACCTTAGAGACTAACCAATTTATTTGAGCATAAGCTTTCGTGAGCTACAGCATCCGATGAAGTGAGCTGTAGCTCACGAAAGCTTATGCTCAAATAAATTGGTTAGTCTCTAAGGTGCCACAAGCACTCCTTTTCTTTTTACACTTACAATAAGTTATTTAGTAGGGGTTGGAAGTGTTGTGATGTTTGAAAATGATGCGTCTGTTTACAGCATTGTTTGTTCTAAGCTTATGAAGTCACAGAGAGAAGACAAACCAGTTTGAAAAAAAGTTTTGGGATGTACGAACTCAAATTCAACCCTGAGTTGATGGGAGTTTCAGCTACTTTCTCCAGGTCTGAATTTGCCTTCTTTCATGAATTTTGCTTCAGTGCTGCCATCTAACTGACATAAAACAAACTGAAATGAAAAGGAAGAGAGAAAGGCAGGCCCTCTAACAATTAAACCACTAAATTAACCTTTAAACCTTGGAGGAGTTTCTCTATCCATTAATATATTACCTATAAACTATACCACATGGCATAGACCTTGCCATACTTGTGTTCCCTCTCTATGTCACACTTCTTCTTACATGTTCACCTGAACCAATATAGATATAGTGGCCCAGATTCTCAGGTGATGTAAATCAGCTCAGCACTATTAACTTCAGTGTGAGTGGTTTACTGGTTTAAACTGCTAAGAATCTGACTCATAATATGAAGAAGATCGTGAGATAGATGTATTATGGACTATAGAACTGTCTATACCTGCCAGTTCACAATTCACATTTCTGTTTGCTCATGTAGTGTATATTGCGAGTCTTGTTGGGGTTGTACTTGTTTGTGCTCCAGGTGACTAGCCTTGTTAATTTATTCCTTCATGCAAGTTCTCCTGTCATAAATATAAAGGGAAGGGTAAACCCCTTTGAAATCCCTCCTGGCCAGGGGAAAGCTCCTCTCACCTGTAAAGGGTTAAGAAGCTAAAGGTAACCTCGCTGGCACCTGACCAAAATGACCAATGAGGAGACAAGATACTTTCAAAAGCTGGGAGGAGGGAGAGAAACAAAGGGTCTGGGTCTGTCTGTATGCTGCTTTTGCCAGGGACAGAACAGGAATGGAGTCTTAGAACTTTTAGTAAGTAATCTAGCTAGGTATGTGTTAGATTATGATTTCTTTAAATGGCTGAGAAAAGAATTGTGCTGAATAGAATAACTATTTCTGTCTGTGTATCTTTTTTGTAACTTAAGGTTTTGCCTAGAGGGGTTCTCTATGTTTTTGAATCTAATTACCCTGTAAGATATCTACCATCCTGATTTTACAGGGGGGATTTCTTCATTTCTATTTACTTCTATTTTCTATTAAAAGTCTTCTTGTAAAAAACTGAATGTTTTTTCATTGTTCTCAGATCCAAGGGTTTGGGTCTGTGGTCACCTATGCAAATTGGTGAGGCTTTTTATCCAACATTTCCCAGGAAAGGGGGGGGTGCAAGTGTTGGGAGGATTGTTCATTGTTCTTAAGATCCAAGGGTCTGGGTCTGTAGTCACCTAGGCAAATTGGTGAGGCTTTTTACCAAACCTTGTCCAGGAAGTGGGGTGCAGGGTTTTGGGAAGTATTTGGGGGGAAAGACGCGTCCAAACAGCTCTTCCCCAGTAACCAGTATTAGTTTGGTGGTGGTAGCGGCCATTCCAAGGACCACGGGTGGAATACTTTGTACCTTGGGGAAGTTTTGACCTAAGCTGGTAAAGATAAGCTTAGGAGGTTTTTCATGCAGGTCCCCACATCTGTACCCTAGAGTTCAGAGTGGGGGAGGAACCTTGACATGGTGGCATAGTGGTGGGATTAACCTGAAATCATTTTGAGATCCAGTTGAGATTTTTTGAACTAGAAATACAGATTTTAAAAAGGAATTTTTTTTTCCTGTGGCTTTGAAGCAGCTTTGAAACTGAAAGCATCTTGGGTTTTCCCTGCTTTGTGGCCAAGCAGAGACAAAAGGGGATTATCTTGTGAATTGCAGGTTTTCTTTGCCTGGAGGCAGGGTACTTAACTCCTGCAGGGAAATTCACAGTCTTCCAACCCAGAGGTTTTTTTTTTCTTTTCTTCCTAAAAGTAAATAGGGGGTGTGTGTTCTACCCATTTGTTTTTTCTTTGGGCTGGGTAAGCAGGTTTCCAAGTAGTTTGGAGGTTTTTTGCTTTAAGTTGGGCCCAGAACAGAGACAAGGGAATTGTCTTTTTCTGTAGGCTGACAATCACTATCAGAGAATAGGTATTCTATTCCAGCACAGCAAAATTTTACAGCCAAGTTTTGTTTGTTTATTTCTAAACCTCGGGTGTAAAGTTAGTTAAAAACAGAGAGGTTAGAATGACCAAATCCTCAGCTCGACTACAGCTGGAATTAGCCAAATTTCAGGCTGAGGAAAGACAAAGGGAACATGAAAGACAGATAGAACTCATGCGGCTGAAGAAGGAACAAGAAAGGGAGGCAGAACAACACCAGGCGGCTGCTCACAGGAGAGCTATGGAAGCGAGGGACAAAGAACTGGAGGAGAAGGAAAAAGAGAGGAAGTATGTGGAGGAGATGGAGAAGATAAAGGCTCAGCAGAATATCCCAACAAACCCTAGTAATCCTTCTCCAAGTACCACTTCCCATCCCAGAAAGTTCCCCACCTACAAGGCAGGCGATGATACTGAGGCCTTCCTAGAAAACTTCGAAAGGGCCTGCCTTGGATACAACCTCTCTACTGACCAGTACATGGTAGAGCTGAGGCCGCAGCTCAGTGGACCCTTAGCTGAGGTGGCAGCTGAAATGCCTAAAGAACACATGAACAAGTATGAACTGTTTAAATCCAAGGCGAGAGTCAGAATGGGGATAACACCCGAGCAGTCTCGTCGGAGGTTCAGAGCCCTAAGGTGGAAACCAGACATGTCATTTACCCGACATGCCTACCACATTGTGAAACATTGGGATGCCTGGATATCAGGAGCAAGTGTTGAATCTCCAGTAAATTTGCCCTTCCTAATGCAAATGGAACAATTCTTAGAGGGTGTTCCTGAGGAAATAGAAAGATACATCCTAGATGGGAAACCCAAAACTGTAATCGAGGCAGGAGAGATTGGAGCCAGATGGGTGGAGGTGGCAGAGAAGAAGAAAACTGGTCGCAGTTGGAGCAGAGACCAGAAGGGACCACCCCAGACCACACCCTATTACCGGGGGGCCGCCCAAAGCCCCACCTACCTCCCAAAGAACCCTCCAGACCCCTTATCGTCCTGCCACCCCGTTCTCCAGCAACCCTCCTCGCCCCAGTGACCCGTCAGCTGGACGATGTTTTAAATGTAACGAGCTGGGGCATGTAAAGGCCAACTGCCCCAAGAACCCCAACAGATTACAGTTCATTGCACCGGAATCACACCAGAGGTCCACAGGCCCAGATACTTCCCAGATACCCTTAGAGCGGAGGGAAACTGTGAGTGTGGGCGGGAAGAAGGTCACCGCGTGGAGGGACACCGGAGCACAAGTGTCAGCTATCCATGCTTCCTTAGTGGACCCCAATTTAATCAACCCAGAGATCCAAGTGACGATTCAACCCTTCAAGTCCAACTCTTTCAATTTGCCTACAGCCAAGTTGCCTGTCCAGTACAAGGGCTGGTCAGGAATGTGGACTTTTGCAGTCTATGATGATTATCCCATCCCCATGCTGTTGGGGGAAGACTTGGCCAATCATGTGAAGCAGGCCAAGAGGGTGGGAACGGTCACCCGCAGCCAGGCTAAACAAGCCGTGAGGCCTAGCTCTGTTCCGGAAACTGCTATCAGGACCCAGTCAGAGGTGATGGACCTGGACCTTAGGCCAATGTCTGCAACAGCAGTAGTGGATCCAGTCCCAGAGACCCAGACGGAACCAGTCCCAGAACCGGAACCAGCCGAACAACCAACACCAGACCCTGTGTCAGCACTGAATCCAGTACTTGCAACCTCAACACCAGAGGGCCCCACTGAACCTGAACTGGCAGCAGCCGATAACCCTACACAAGAG
This sequence comes from Eretmochelys imbricata, assembly GCF_965152235.1. Lineage (NCBI taxonomy): Eukaryota > Metazoa > Chordata > Testudines > Cheloniidae > Eretmochelys > Eretmochelys imbricata. The sequence continues at coordinate 311,371,508 of NC_135572.1, read as the reverse complement.
GCTCAGCCGGAGCCTGAATCCCAACATAGTGCACCAGCGGAGAGCGGTTCACAGTCAACAGAAACAGCTCCATCCCCTATATTGCTTCCAGAGGGACCAAGCCTAGGTCCACAATCCAATGAGGGACTGATGTCTCCAGCATCAAGGGAACAGTTCCAGACCGAACAGGAAGCAGATGAAAGCCTCCAGAGAGCTTGGACAGCGGCACGGAGCAACCCACCGCCTCTCAGCTCTTCTAATCGATCCAGGTTTGTTGTAGAAAGAGGACTTTTATACAAGGAAACTCTTTCTGGTGGACACCAGGAAGACTGGCATCCTCAGAGACAGTTGGTAGTTCCAACTAAATACCGGGCCAAGCTCTTGAGCTTAGCCCACGATCACCCTAGTGGCCATGCTGGGGTGAACAGGACCAAAGACCGTTTGGGGGGGTCATTCCACTGGGAGGGAATGGGCAAGGATGTTTCTACCTATGTCCAGTCTTGTGAGGTGTGCCAAAGAGTGGGAAAACCCCAAGACCAGGTCAAAGCCCCTCTACAACCACTCCCCATCATTGAAGTTCCATTTCAGCGAGTAGCTGTGGATATTCTGGGTCCTTTTCCGAAAAAGACAGCCAGAGGAAAGCAGTACATACTGACTTTCATGGATTTTGCCACCCGATGGCCGGAAGCAGTAGCTCTAAGCAACACCAGGGCTAAAAGTGTATGCCAGGCACTAGCAGACATTTTTGCCAGGGTAGGTTGGCCCTCCGACATCCTCACAGATGCAGGGACTAATTTCCTGGCAGGAACTATGAAAAACCTTTGGGAAGCTCATGGGGTAAATCACTTGGTTGCCACTCCTTACCACCATCAAACAAATGGCATGGTGGAGAAGTTTAATGGAACTTTGGGGGCCATGATACGTAAATTCGTAAATGAGCACTCCAATGATTGGGACCTAGTGTTGCAGCAGTTGCTCTTTGCCTACAGAGCTGTACCACATCCCAGTTTAGGGTTTTCCCCATTTGAACTTGTATATGGCCGTGAGGTTAAGGGGCCATTGCAGTTGGTGAAGCAGCAATGGGAGGGATTTACACCTTCTCCAGGAACTAACATTCTGGACTTTGTAACCAACCTACAAAACACCCTCCGAACCTCTTTAGCCCTTGCTAAAGAAAACTTACAGGATGCTCAAAAAGAGCAAAAAGCCTGGTATGATAAACATGCCAGAGAGCGTTCCTTCAAAGTAGGAGACCAGGTCATGGTCTTAAGGGCGCTCCAGGCCCATAAAATGGAAGCATCGTGGGAAGGGCCATTCACGGTCCAGGAGCGCCTGGGAGCTGTTAATTATCTCATAGCATTCCCCACCTCCAACCGAAAGCCTAAGGTGTACCATATTAATTCTCTAAAGCCCTTTTATTCCAGAGGATTAAAGGTTTGTCAGTTTACAGCCCAGGGAGAAGATGATGCTGAGTGGCCTGAAGGTGTCTACTACGAAGGGAAATGTGCTGGTGGTGTGGAAGAGGTGAACCTCTCCATGACCCTTGGGCGTATGCAGCGACAGCAGATCCAGGAGCTGTGCACTAGCTACGCGCCAACGTTCTCAGCCACCCCAGGACTGACTGAACGGGCATACCACTCCATTGACACAGGTAATGCTCACCCAATTAGGGTCCAACCTTACCGGGTGTCTCCTCAAGCTAAAACTGCTATAGAACGGGAGATCCAGGATATGTTACAGATGGGTGTAATCCGCCCCTCTGAAAGTGCATGGGCATCTCCAGTGGTTCTAGTTCCCAAACCAGATGGGGAAATACGTTTTTGCGTGGACTACCGTAAGCTAAATGCTGTAACTCGCCCAGACAACTATCCAATGCCCCGCACAGATGAACTGTTAGAGAAACTGGGACGGGCCCAGTTCATCTCTACCTTGGACTTAACAAAGGGGTACTGGCAGGTACCGCTAGATGAATCTGCCAAGGAAAGGTCAGCCTTCATCACACATCTCGGGCTGTATGAATTTAATGTACTCCCTTTCGGGCTGCGAAATGCACCCGCCACTTTCCAAAGACTTGTAGATGGTCTCCTAGCGGGATTAGGAGAATATGCAGTCGCCTACCTTGATGATGTGGCCATATTTTCGGATTCCTGGGCAGACCACCTGGAACATCTACAAAAAGTCCTTGAGCGCATAAGGGAGGCAGGACTAACTGTTAAGGCTAAGAAGTGTCAAATAGGCCTAAACAGAGTGACTTACCTTGGACACCAGGTGGGTCAAGGAACTATCAGCCCCCTACAGGCCAAAGTGGATGCTATCCAAAAGTGGCCTGTCCCAAAGTCAAAGAAACAGGTTCAATCCTTCTTAGGCTTGGCCGGTTATTACAGACGATTTGTACTGCACTACAGCCAAATCGCTGCCCCACTGACAGACCTAACCAAAAAGAAACAGCCAAACGCTGTTCAGTGGACCGTGAAGTGTCAGAAGGCCTTTAACAAGCTTAAAGCGACACTCATGTCTGACCCTGTACTAAGGGCCCCAGACTTTGACAAACCGTTCCTAGTAACCACAGATGCATCCGAGCGTGGTGTGGGAGCAGTTTTAATGCAGAAAGGACCTGATCAAGAATTCCACCCTGTAGTGTTTCTCAGCAAAAAACTGTCTGAGAGGGAAAGCAACTGGTCAGTCACTGAAAAAGAATGTTATGCCATTGTCTACGCTCTGGAAAAGCTACGCCCATATGTTTGGGGACGGCGTTTCCACCTGCAAACCGACCATGCTGCACTGAAGTGGCTTCACACCGTCAAAGAAACTAACAAAAAACTTCTTCGGTGGAGTTTAGCTCTCCAAGATTTTGATTTCGACATCCAACACATCTCAGGAGCTTCTAACAAAGTGGCTGATGCACTCTCCCGTGAAAGTTTCCCAGAATCAACTGGTTAAAATCGTCCTTAAGATGTGGAAAATATTGTTAGTCTTTATGTACTTGGTAGTATATTTAGAGATGCATGTGTCTTATTAACTCTGTTTTTCCTAGAGCTCCAGGAAGAAATCCCAGCCAGTGTTTCACCCTAGCTGAGATTTGGGGGGCGTGTCATAAATATAAAGGGAAGGGTAAACCCCTTTGAAATCCCTCCTGGCCAGGGGAAAGCTCCTCTCACCTGTAAAGGGTTAAGAAGCTAAAGGTAACCTCGCTGGCACCTGACCAAAATGACCAATGAGGAGACAAGATACTTTCAAAAGCTGGGAGGAGGGAGAGAAACAAAGGGTCTGGGTCTGTCTGTATGCTGCTTTTGCCAGGGACAGAACAGGAATGGAGTCTTAGAACTTTTAGTAAGTAATCTAGCTAGGTATGTGTTAGATTATGATTTCTTTAAATGGCTGAGAAAAGAATTGTGCTGAATAGAATAACTATTTCTGTCTGTGTATCTTTTTTGTAACTTAAGGTTTTGCCTAGAGGGGTTCTCTATGTTTTTGAATCTAATTACCCTGTAAGATATCTACCATCCTGATTTTACAGGGGGGATTTCTTCATTTCTATTTACTTCTATTTTCTATTAAAAGTCTTCTTGTAAAAAACTGAATGTTTTTTCATTGTTCTCAGATCCAAGGGTTTGGGTCTGTGGTCACCTATGCAAATTGGTGAGGCTTTTTATCCAACATTTCCCAGGAAAGGGGGGGGTGCAAGTGTTGGGAGGATTGTTCATTGTTCTTAAGATCCAAGGGTCTGGGTCTGTAGTCACCTAGGCAAATTGGTGAGGCTTTTTACCAAACCTTGTCCAGGAAGTGGGGTGCAGGGTTTTGGGAAGTATTTGGGGGGAAAGACGCGTCCAAACAGCTCTTCCCCAGTAACCAGTATTAGTTTGGTGGTGGTAGCGGCCATTCCAAGGACCACGGGTGGAATACTTTGTACCTTGGGGAAGTTTTGACCTAAGCTGGTAAAGATAAGCTTAGGAGGTTTTTCATGCAGGTCCCCACATCTGTACCCTAGAGTTCAGAGTGGGGGAGGAACCTTGACATCTCCCATTCCAATAGTTTTCTCTGTTTTTCAACTATATCTCTAGAGGTAAACAACCTAATTTGCATTTTTTTTACAATGTACTCGATAAAAACACAGAAGCAAAGAAACTGGCAAAAGCTACATTAAATATGGCCTTTAAAACATTTTGAGTGAGAATCCAAACATGCTTAATACTTGTAGCACCATATCCAGTGTGCAACCATTTACCTACAGCTAAGAAACTACCCATTTTGAGAGTTATTGAATACCCATGAATCTTCATGGTAAATCTGCACAAAGTTATTACACATAGATGTTTCTGTAATTGTAATATATTGGTAAATTTCACAGTCTTCAATGATCCATAGACTTGCACTTCTATTGCTTTGGTGGGATGGTGCTAGTGCACTGTCTAGGATTACAGAACATTGGAAAACTAGCCCTTTTAGCCAACAATTATGTGTATGTTTGTTTGCTTTTCATATCTGTAGTTTTCAGTGTTTCTGAGATGATTTTTTAAAAATGAAATGGAGGCAAATTTTAGCTTTATTCATAGAAATAGCCCTCGATACAACCAAGTCAACAAACCTCAAATACAAATGCCATGAGCAGTTGAAAAGAGACAATGTGAAGCACATCGTATCTGTTTTACATCCACGACCTGTTACACGATGTCCTCCAGGTTTCTGAGTTATATACAATACAGAGGAGGTTACATTACACCAAATAATTTCCATATGCTCTGTTCTTTCCAAAATTGCCTTTTCAGCCACAGTACTACAGAAGACTAACAAACTTTGGGCTCTGTGACTGTGGAAGCTACTGCTGCTTCAAATTTGAATCCATAATGGCGACTTACATGACTGCTTAGGCTTACCCTATTGTAAGGTGACCAGACAGCAGATGTGAAAAATCGGATGGGGTTGGGGGCAATAGGAGCCTATATAAGAAAAAGACCCAAAAATCGGGACTGTTCCTATCAATTCGGGACAGGACATCGGGTCACCCTAACCCTATTGCGAAGGAGTTTGATTTTACTTCATTTATCTGTTGTCTTGCCATATGTGGCAACTGAGATCAAGAGAATGATGCTGGAGGATGTGCTGAGTGGTTCTGCCATTGTCTGCATGCAGTAAGCAGGGTCTACCTTGCTTGAGGAATTAAGAGTAAGGGGGTATATCTGGCCACAATATTTTATTTCCTAGCTGATGATTCGACAGAAGTTAGCCAAAGAGAGGTGCTGGGGCCCAAAAGATCAAAATATTTCCCTTCTCCTAGTGGTATTTGAGGGAGGGAGCCTACTCCCCCACTTTTCCTGAAACAATGATTGGGGATGATAGTAGTCCCTAATCCCTTCTCCCAATTTAAGATGGCTCTTTCTTCCAAATTACAATGGGGGAAAATGTGCCGAAATACCATAATACCATCTCTCCTGTTCTCATACGGACCACAATGAAGCAACATAGGACACCTGTACAACCCAAACAATAAGAAGAGGATAAACCCCAGAATGAGAAGTTGCATATGTTTAGGGATCTCCACAGCTACCAGTCATGAAGTTCACTTTTCCCTCTTGATCAATGGACTGATCTGTCTCCTAAATAGGTGAGTCCCTAAATAGCCACGTAAATTGTTAGCTACATAGTTGTAAAGAGTTTTTTGAGCTTTATGTTCTATGCATTTCTTGTTTTCTTGGACTAAATGAAGAATTTTATTTTAAGTGCAGCTGAACATGTCTAAATACACAAAAGCAGACAAGTTTCAAATTTACAAAGCACTGAAGGCAAGAAGAACTCTAAATAATACTTTTATTAGCAGTTGTGGATGTATTCAGATAGGTACTTCTGGCTACATACATAAATGTAGGAGTTATAAAGATGAAGATCTTACTGAAGGCAAGCAAATCTGCTATCCCCCCACATCAGTGTAATGGGAGAGCTGCAGTGGCTGGGTTTGTGTATTTAAAACCACACTCCACTCCTGCATGGATAATTCAGGACTACTTGCAGAGTATATGAGCAGGTAAAGTATTTCACTACCATTCCTACGTACTTAATTGGCATGGGAATAAAGTTAAAAACCTACAGATTTCCTCAGGTGATGTAAAAAAGCAATATTCCTTGTGCCACAAATAGACTATCTGTCACAAGGCAGAATAACTGTCCAGCAGCCTTAACCTTTCACAGTTGTTTGAGAAGAAAGTTTTGATATCCTACATTTCCAAAAATTTTCAAAAAATCCGGCAACCTGATTTGATTCTGATAAAAAACTGATCTAGTTTGCAATGCAGAGGGATTTTTTTATCTCCAAATTTGTTTTTATCTCCAAATTTAAAATAATAACAACAAAATAAAAATACAATATTTCCACTGTGCTTTTCAGTGGAGGATCTCCAAGCGATT
>NC_135572.1:311267630-311360130 GCF_965152235.1 Eretmochelys imbricata | reverse complement strand
GATTGCATGTGTAAGACTTGTATAATTCATTTATTGCTTCCATGCATCTTCTGTCTGTAGGTAAATTTGTTGCTGTTATTTCAAAGCTTGGAATCAGTATTTCACTTGCCTTTAGGTTATATTTCAAGTTCTTTTGCAGTGCAATGATGAACTCTCCCTGTTACAGCAATTTAGATCACTTGTCCTGTAGATATTACTGCTTGAGAAATGGTTTGTTTCTGGTAGTTTTGTTTTGCACTCTTCCCGTGTCATTATATGTCTAGAAAAAAATTGCTAGCAATTTTTACTAGGCACGTTTTATTTAATGTAACAGAGACAGTTTTCTCCAATGTGATCATTGTGAATCTTGCATAACAGCCATATACACTGTCAATGACATATGCAATGACATTTACATGTGTACTGTCATGCAAAATCATTTCCTGCTACGCTGGATATAATACAATAACTGAATGAAAAAGCATTCCGATTTGGTGATATCATTTTTCTAGCCATGGTCAGTGTGTACAGAGGTACTTCAGTGTAAACCTAATCATTGCAGAATAATACATTTCAAATTTTGTACTTTTAGCTAGCACTTTGTGGCCACTTCCAGGTAACTGGATAAGAATCCTTGGAAAGAACTCAACCTGCCCCGTTGTATCTCACCTCTTCTATGGCAGTAATAAACATATACACAAATACTGTACATTTTAAAACTAAAACCCAGCACATTGGAGGGGAAAAAGACTAAAGACATTTCCTATCGGCATATCAGATGCATTATATTTCATTTCTCACTACACACTAATCATGCTTAAGTTATTGTGCCTTTTTCCCTTCTGACAAAGCCAGATATATAAAAGGTTACATTTGATTCATCTATACAGTAATGTATATGTAAATTTTCCAGGATCAGGACATGAATTTCAAACTTCCTAGGAACAACAAATAAAATAGCATTTAATATATATTTTCCAGTTTGCAATGTACATTCACAGAACAAAAGTTCCCTAAAGGCCTCTAAGGACTCAAGATATGGGTAAGGGGATATGGAACCTATCACTCTAAGTTGCCACTGTGACTCTTACCCAAATCTATGGTGACCAAAAATCATTATCATCCAATAACTGTTTGATGGCCTAAAAGATTTGGTGGTTTCAAATTCAGTTTCTAGTGGACTGAGATCCTCAGCAAAAAAATTACTGGAATGGAACTAGTCACAGACAGACAATTTCTCTTGAACATCCATATTAAAACGTTCTTTTCTGAAGATGTATCGGAGTGACTAAAAGTATTACTCATTTCACATGGATATTGGAGAAAACTGGTGTAGGATGCTAGGGTGTGGGATAACTTCAGCATTGTTGTGTTGCTCAAGAAAACACGTGGCATCAAATTTCACTGATTTGGGTTTCTATTGATGCAGGAAACTAAACTGGAAGATTTTTCAGTGCTTTTATTTGAACCCCCAAACTCCATGCAAACCTTATGTGAACCCTGGTGAAATACTGCCCCCTCAACACACACAGCTCCCAGCGGATCTGAAGTACCATGCTCCCACCCGCCTATCCAGAGCCCTCCCAAAAGATCTCAAGTATCATCACCAGTAAACTTCCAACCTGCAATTTACATTAGGTTTTTCTGTGCAGTTTGATGGATTGATGCCCTCAGCTCTGCTCCCGTAGTCTTCAAGGGGTACAAGACTGGACTGCCTTCAAGAGTTATTACCACAAGAAAAGGGATGGATGGCAAATGACTCTGTTACCTCCAGCCCACCAAAAAGAAACTTCTGTTCCTTTCCTAGCTCAAAGCAGACAGGCATGAAACAATTCTTCTGCTAGATAACAATGACAGTAGGGGCAACTCCACCTACCCAGGGACAATCTTGAGCATATGAGCCACCAGGCTGAATTGAGCAGCTGCAGCAGCAAATTGTTTTTTTCCTCCTCCCCTGGCCGAAAAAATCACAGATCTCAATAACAGCAACCCAAGGATACTTTGCAGAAAATTTGGGAGAGAGGAAGCAGTAAACATTTTTGTTACATCCCCATCGCCAAAAACACCAATAACCAGACAGATCTGTGTTGTGTTGTTCTAGGTGACCTGTGATCGAACCCCACTGCCACTGAAATGACTATAAAGACACTGTAGGGGACAGAGGAGAGATGATGAAGACAACAGCGGCAGACTTTTGGAGTGAGGAAAATAAAAATGAATGGCTTAAACATTTTATTTACTTTTTAAAGTAGTCTTGATTTCTTATTTTTACTTTTTGTAGTTATGAGTCACTATTGTATGTTTAAATCTTTTTTCTTTTCTAATTTCCATCAATATTCAGATTGATAAGTTTTCATGAATTTGTCTGAGTGAGGGTTGAATGAAATCTGAGTTAGGATTCCGGCATGAATATTGAGCAGAGTTGGCCAACCTGTGGCTCTGGAGCCACATGCGGCTCTTCAGAAGTTAATATGTGGCTCCTTCCCTTAAGCCTGCCATGCCCTCATGCCCCACGCCCCCGCCCCGAGCCTCCTGCATGCCACGAAACAGCTGATCGGGAGGGATGGAGGGATGGGGAGGCGCTGATTGGCAGGGCTGCTGGTGGGTGGGAGACACTGCGAGTGTGTGGGGGAAGCTGCTGGGGATCTCTCCCATCAGCATAAACTACCTCTGCGAGATGCGGAAGCTACGTTGGCAGGAGAAACTCTCCTGCTGACATAGTGCTGTCCACACCGGCGTTTGTCAGTATAATTTATATCATTCAGGGGTGTGAATAAGCCACACCCCCTGAGCAACATAAATTATGCAGTCAGAAACTGTAGACATAGCCTGAGCGTCACAGATAAATACAAGGTGGAACAGATTGCTTAGTAAAAGTAGACGACACCTATTTCAAGGGACCATTCAAGGTGAAGTAGTCCATTAACACTCCTTCAGTCATGGGGGAGAAGGAAGGGAAAGCAACTGGGGGAGGAGGGTTGTTAATAGTTGCAATATGCCATAAATCCAATGTCTTTACTCAGTCTGTGATTTTTAGTGTCTAGCAAACTTATGAATTAAAGTCCCAGGCTTGTCTTTTGAAGAGGCTGTACAGATTTGCGTTGAGAATGAGGATTGAGAGATCAGATATAGAGGGATCGATCTGTGAAAACTGTTCACCCACAGGTCATGTAGTCTTCTTTTATTTTTCTGCGTGAGTTCATTCAAGAGTGTAGTGATTATCTGGTTTTACCGACATCGTTGTTACTGGGGTATTTAGTGCACTGAATGAGGTACACCACAGGCTGTGATAGGCATGTATAGGACCCGTGGATCTTGAAAAGTGTTTTGTGGGCAATTTGATCATCTTAGCAGTGGAGATCTGTGTAAAGGTTTGGCATCTGTTGTTCCGGCTGGGTCTGCCGTTGCTTTGAGTTGGTGTGTCCTGGTCTGTAGGGAGCTTGCTTCTGATGATGAGCTTGGAGAAGCTGGGGGGTTGTTTGAAGGCCAAAAGAGAGGGTCTAGGAAAGATTTTTTTCAGGATGTGGTTTCCATCAAGTACGGGTTACATACGTTTATCTTTGTCTATTTATATTTTTCCCAAAAGCAACAGAACAACAATATTTTTTCTGTTACCACAATTGACACTGGTTACTGCAGATATTAAGAAAATAAAAATCTGTAATCATATTTTAATATCTCGTCTCGTATTTGATTTAAATTCATGGATGCATGTACTGATGTACCAATCAGATATTCACGGCACCTGTAGTGAGATGGAGCTAAACTGAATCCATGAGAGTTACAAGAATATCAAAAAGCAGAATTGTTTGTCTCATGATTCTCAGCTCTAAATAGATGCTAATAGCAAGATGTGTGTTACTGTTAGTCTCCCAACATCACATGAAGTAACTTGTTCTTCGTTACCTGTCCACAGGATCTACCATGAAGAGGAAAGAAAGCTGGGAAACAATTAAAAAATTTAAGGAAATGTATACCCTTTTCTGAACATAGTTCTACAGATCCCGATGTTTCAACATGCTTAAGCAAGCCAATTAGATACAAAAGAGACATCTGGAAAAATCCTCATAACCCATTAATTAATGGATATCATTTGGTGGTACTTTTGGACTATAATTTCTGATATGTACCATTAGTTTAATATCATTAGAAGGAGACGGACACACCATTGGAGTACTATGTGGAGCTGGCATAATTTGACAGGGCATCAGCATAAAAAATACAGGGAAATTAAAGTGAAATCCTGATTTTCTAATGGTCTTGGGAACACCAGAAACAGATAAATACAGGGGCTGAATTTTAAAAATCTATTTTTAGGGTTCATTGATCCTACAAGGCAAACTTCAAAGTCTTTCTCTTCAACAAGACCAGTTTCTCCAGTTTTAGAGGATGCCAGCCAGTTTACGCAAAGCCAGCTGGCACTTTCTCTTCTGGATGCTACAGGTTTCCTCAAGCCTAGAGCTAATCCTCTTCACTGCCAGTGAACTCTGCAGATATTAAAAGGGCTGTGAAAAGGGTCACCAACTAAAATGGTTTCTTTGAAGCTGGATGGTCTACAGTGTTGGCTGACAGGTGATATTGTTCTGGCATTGCATAGTCCTGGATGAGCAGTGAAGAAAAAATTATGGCTAGCCTAAGGCCAGTGGTTGGTACTGACAAGGCTCACTACAAATTAACTGGTGGTTTGGGTTAAATAGATTTCAGTAAACTGCACTACCAGGCTGCACTGTAACTAATGCTGTATATTACTTCCTAGAGGTAAAAATGTACTGGCAAATGAGAGGAAAAAAGACTCTGGATCAAATTTAGCGTTGGCATAAGAAGGCACAAATCTTACTGATGTCAATAAGCCAGGGCTGTATTTAGCCTCATAAGTGGTACCATGCAGCATGTGAATATATTCAGCTGTTTGCCCATTCAAATAGAAGTGCTGTCTCACATAACCAAAGAAGAAGGCAAAACCATTTAGCAAGCTTCCAGCAACTGCACCTGCTTGAACAATTTGGACACTGCTCATTTAAAAATACACTAAGAATACTGATAAAATAGGAGGAATTGTTCAATGGAAACCAGAGTGGGGTAACAGCTTCACCAACAGCAGAGAAATCTCTCTGTCCTTCAGTATGAATCCTGAAATCACATACAAAGGCATGTTTAAAGCAAGGAGCCAATGCTGGGATGCAATTCTTGGATGACAAGAGTGAGACCATGAAACAAATGTCCATCCAATAAATGATGCTACACCAAGTGACAGTCTCACAAAGACTCATGACAAAAACAGCAAGGGGAGGAAAAAGCAACAAGAGAAAACTAATGATAAAAAGTAGCAAGAAGCCAAAACATCTTCAATGATATAACCAGTGCATAGAAGTACAGGCTTCTTGATATGAGAACCTAAAATAATCAGCCATCCCTGGGTAGGGTAACCAGACAGCAAATGTGAAAAATCGGGACGGGGTGGGGGTAATAGGAGCCTATATAAGAAAAAGACACAAAAATTGGGACTGTCCTTATAAAATCAGGACATCTGGTCACCCTAACCCTGGGACTTCTGTCACATATGCAGAGATACAGAATATTAGCACTACATATGATAAAGAAGCATAAATAAACCCAAATCAAATCCACTAACCTGGTGGTTTTCTTATTTTCCTCCCTTCTTCCATTTCTACTTCTCTCCTTTCATCTCTGATTTTCATTCTTTTCTGTAACTCGTGTATTCCATTTTCTCCATTCTCGCCAGTTCTCCTTTCCATTCTATTTTGTTCACTTTCCCGCTTTGTCTTTCCATTTCCCTCTTTCCTATTGATTCCCTTTCTCACTCCCAATTTCCCAGGTTCCCCTTCCTTCTTTTTTTCCCCTCAAAGAACTTGATGCTATGCTTATTCAAGTCAGTGACAAAGCTCCCATTGTCTTAAATGGCACAGGATCGGGATCAAAATCCCACATACTTGTCTTCCTCCCACAAAAGCTCTCTCCCTTCTTCAAAATGTTCCAATTCTTCCTTCTCTTCATCCCCAGAATTTCTTCTCCTTTTCTCACACCTCCTTACTCACTCTGCCTCTATATTTTCTACTGAAGTTCCCTTTTTTCCCAGATCAAGGGCTCCCTCTCTATATGTCTCCCCTTCCCTCCCACACATCAAGGTCCCTCTTCCTCCACTCTCACTCTCTTCCCATCTCTCAAGCACCCACATGCAATTCTGAAGTATTCTTCGCCTGTCATTGGATCATTAGTCCAGAGGATGAGAGGCTGTCTCAAGCAACCACTGCTGAGCACATGCAAGTCAGCACTGGTGTCACAAGCCATCTCCTATCTCGGTTCTTGTTCAGTGCTAGCGAATCCACTCTGCCTTCTGTACTCTTCAGTGAGGACAGGTCTACACTACAGACTTACACTGGTATAATTACATGACTGAGGGGTGTGAAAAATCTACAGCCCTGAGTGATGTACTTATTCTGAGTTAGACCCCGGTGTAGACAGCGCTACACTGGTGGGAGAGATTCTCCCACCGACACAGCTACTGCCTCTTGTGAAGGTGGATTAACTAAACTGACAGAAGAAGCTCTCCTGTCAGCATAGGAGCCTCTTCACTTAAGCACTACAGTGGCACAGATGTCTCGGTGCAGTTGCACCAATGAAGCATTTTAAGTAGGGGCATTGCCAGCAGATTGAGGGACGTGATCATTGCTCTCTATTCGACATTGGTGAGGCCTCATCTGGAGTACTGTGTCCAGTTTTGGGCCCCACACTACAAGAAGGATGTGAAAAAATTGGAAAGAGTCTAGTGGAGGGCAACAAAAATGATTAGGGGATTGGAACACATGACTTATGAGGAGAGGTTGAGGGAACTGGGATTGTTTAGTCTGCGGAAGAGAAGAATGGGGGGGGGGGATTTGATAGCTGCTTTCAACTATCTGAAAGGGGGTTCCAAAGAGGATGGATCTAGACTGTTCTCAGTGGTAGCAGATGACAGAACAAGGAGTAATGGTATCAAGTTGCAGTGGGGGAGGTTTAGGCTGGATATTAGGAAAACCTTTTTCACTAGGAGGGTGGTGAAGCACTGGAATGGGTTACCTAGGGAGGTGGTGGAGGTTTTTAAGGTCAGGCTTGACAAACCCTGGCTGGGATGATTTAGTTGGGGATTGGTCCTGCTTTGAGCAGGGGGTTGGACTAGATGACTTCCTGAGGTCCCTTCCAACCCTGATATTCTATGATTATAAGTATAGATCCGCCCTGAGACCAAAAAATAAAAATAATTAAAAAAATAAGTACAGTGAGTGTGGGAAAGCTGATGACAAGGAGAACAAGAAGAAGAGGCTGTCATCAACTGGTTTCTTAGCAGTCAGATCAGTGCCCTCTACTCTAGTGGTAGCAGCAGGCACAGATTAAACAAACCCGAGAAAACACTATTCCCATAGAATAATTTAAATGGAATGTGGAGGTAATAGTGGGACAATCCTAGGAAACACATGACAGTTGGCAAGCCTGGGAATTTTTTTGTGTGTGAGCTGCTATGTAAATGTGTAGTTGCTATAGTAATTTCATAAGAGTTTCTGAATAGTTTAAGTTTGACAAATACTGCTGCAGAGTTTGGAATAATTTGTCAGCACTTTTATTGTTCATGCTCCTTTTGGGTATATAATGGAAAAGTGGGGTTACTTGGACACGAGGAAACTGGAATAATGGATCTTTAGAGAATTAATACATGTGTTTCATATTGTAGTCCAAACAAAACAGTCCTGTGTAAACAGCATAAACAGTAATTTTCTAAAAAAGAAAAAAAACAGAACAGCCGTGTTAGTCTGTATTCGCAAAAAGAAAAGGAGTACTTGTGGCACCTTAGAGACTAACCAATTTATTTGAGCATGAGCTTTCGTGAGCTACAGCTCACTTCATCGATGAAGTAAGGTGCCACAAGTACTCCTTTTCTTTTTTTTAAACATATATTGTTTAATCAAAATCTCTTTAAAAGTTTTTGGGAAAAAATTACAGAATTATGGTAAGTATTTAAATTATATTCACCTATTTCTAGATTAATGTCAAATAAGCGGTAAAACGGATGGATAAAATTATTGGTAATCTCTTTAGCCATTCATTTGATAAGCCATAGAGTAATGAGCTGTTAAAACTATACTGATAGCTTTTTAAAAATGTTAACACAACTTTTCTGCTGAGTAATGTTTTCTTGCACATCCCATGTTGTCAAATTTGGAGGGTGAGAAAATGTGAAGAGACAAAAGCAAAAACAAATATTGATGGATAAATGTACCAGATATAGTTATCTATATAGTTTATAGTGCAGATGACATTAAACTGGGAGGAGAGGTAGATACGCTGGAGGGTAGCGATAGGATACAGAGTGACCTAGACAAATTAGAGGATTGGGCCAAAAGAAATCTGATGAGGTTCAACAAGGGCAAGTGCAGAGTCCTGCACTTAGGACGAAAGAATCCCATGCACCGCTACAGACTAGCGACCGAATGGCTCGGCAGCAGTTCTGCAGAAAAGGACCTAGGGGTTACAGTGGACGAGAAGCTGGATATGAGTCAACAGTGTGCCATTGTTGCCAAGAAGGGCAATGACATTTTGGGATGTATAAGTACGGGCATTGCCAGCAGATCGAGGGACGTGATCGCTCCCTTCTATTCGACATTGGTGAGGCCTCATCTGGAGTACTGTGTCCAGTTTTGGGCCCCACACTACAAGAAGGATGTGGAAAAACTGGAAAGAGTCCAGCGGAGGGCAACAAAAATGATTAGGGGATTGGAACACATGACTTATGAGGAGACGCTGAGGGAACTGGGATTGTTTAGTCTGCAGAAGAGAAGAATGAGGGGGGATTTGATAGCTTCTTTCAACTACCTGAAAGCGGGTTCCAAAGAGGATGGATCTAGACTGTTCTCAGTGGTAGCTGATGACAGAACAAGGAGTAATGGTCTCAAGTTGCAGTGGGGGAGGTATAGGTTGGATATTAGGAAAAACTATTCACTAGGAGGGTGGTGAAACACTGGAATGCGTTACCTAGGAAGGTGGTGGAATCTCCTTCCTTAGAAGTTTTTAAGGTCAGGCTTGACAAATCCCTGGCTGGGATGATTTAGTTGGGGATTGGTCCTGCTTTGAGCAGGGGGTTGGACTAGATGACCTCCTGAGGTCCCTTCCAACCCTGATATTCTATGATTCTATGCTTTGGCTAGTAAGTTCTAGGGCCTGATTAACCACAGTGTTACTCCAGTTTCATCATTGTCAGATGTCTGGCATTCAAAGCATGTCCATAAAAGCTCAGCTGTGTTGGTCTGGGCATTTTCATATCGTCGACTCAAGAATACCCAAGGCCATATATTATGGTTAGCTAAATCTAGGTGCCCATTCTCATGGTGGCCCATACAAATGATATAGACACACTGAAGTCAAACTTGAAAGCATGTCAAATTGACCTCAGCAACTGGGAAACAACAGCCCACAACAGAGAAAGGTGGTGACAGATTTGCCATATCACCGGTAACCACGTTCAAGCAAGGTGCATTAATGCCTTATGTGAAAAACATGAACAGGACAAAGGATGGATATGACAGCCTGCAATGGTCGTGGACAATCTTGTCTGTCTCACCATGTTTACAGTTTTCGCATTAGTCTCATCTCACGTATATGGGTTCACATATAGGGTTTGCTGAATTCTCATACATCAACATCGATGTGAGATTCCATCATCCAGCTTTCATGATTTCAGTGGGAGTTGAACTTGCATGACACTGGAAAAATACTATTCTGAATCAGGACCCCAAACTGATGCCTGTTTTTTCAAAGCTAACTTTTTCTTTTCAAACTTGTATCTCACTTTTTAAAAGCTCATTTCCAATCAAGGGATGTTTCACTGGAAATTTCTGGATTTGATTAAAAAAAATTAACTTTTTCTGATGGAATACGTTTCTGCGCATTTAACCCACATTGGATTTCTTCATCAACTGAAACAAATATGCATTCAAAGCTGAAAAACACACTGCCCAGGGTGAGAGCCTCACTCCTGCTCTGGCCTCTTTACATTAAGTAAAAGGACTGGCATGGTTCAAAAAGACTTTAAAATCCCCAGTTCTGGCCCCGGGAGGATTCCATAAGGCTGGCTTCCAAGGACCACCCACAAGCCCTGGTGCAGGGTAAACTGGGAAGTGAGAGGTGTGTGTCCATGCTGGGCTGTATCACACAGAGCTGCAGAGATTCTGAGTAGTGCTGCCACGAACAGGGCAGCCTGGGGAAGCTGGCAAGACTATTAAGTTGAACTCAGAGGCAGCTCCAGACCCTGGAGCAGCCCAGGATCAGGGAGGTACTAAAACCACCTTAGTATCCCCTCTCCCAGGCTGCAATTCTTACAAGATGTGAGAATCTTACCCATCCTGTCTACATGCAACCAAGTGTTTGCATGCACACACATAATCAATTAAGCACTTATCTGCCCATGTCTTGTGAAAATACGCGATTTGTGCAAACACATTTCACTGCATATGCACAATTGCTCTACCTCGGGATGGTGGATATCATAGGCTGGGGGAGGCTGTGCCTCCCCAAACACCCTGATGTGGCCTCACCCATGATCTGCCCCCAGACCGCCTCCTGCAGTTCCCGGTGCGATGCCCTGGCCCACGCCGGCTGGGGATGGCCGACCTGCCGCAGGACTTGGGGCGGCTGGCGCTGGGGCCATGGCCACCTTGCGCTCTGGGCCTGGGACTAAACCGGTGGATGGGTGCATGCACACCTGAAATGGAGTACCCAGAAAGACACTACTCGAAGAAATTCAGCTTCCAGCTCCTGGATCTGGTTATGCGTTTGGCAGCACAATAAAAAAGCCCCCAACCATCATATTTCTTTGCCAGGTGTAAGTATCTATACACCGTGCTCAAATCACTTCTCAACTTTCTTTCTGACAAACTGAATAAGTTGAACTCCTTCAGCTTCACATTGTTAGGTTTGTTTTCAAGCCCCTGATTATTTTTTACCCCACCTCTGAACACTCTTCAGTATTTCCACATCATTCTTGAAGGATGTAAGAGCCTGATACAGTATTCTAATCATAGTCTTACAATACTGTGTACAGAGGCAAGTTCACTGTCCTCTTAAACTACAGATCAGGGCTTCACTTTCCAGTGATTAGGTGACAGAGTGTATAAAGCTGCTGAAATCCTCACAACCCTTTACCAGTTGACCCGAAATAGCACGTTCCCACATCCACCATCAGCTGTGGCAAGAGGCTTTCCAAAACACAGACAGTAGACCTGATCCTGCTCACATCGAAATGAACAGGAAACCACTGACTACAATGGTAGCAGGACTGAACTTATTCTTGATGGGATATCCCCATAATTAAGCTGCTGAAACACACAAACTAATTTAAGCACGTACAGTATTTTCATACAATCACCGCAGCAACAGTAAACTGCAAAGAATTTTAGTGATCTACTGACTCAGAAATAGATTACAATTAACTTAAGTTACAAGCATACAAATAAGTTACAAGCATACAAACATTTGATGTCAGGAAACAGGTTCTGGTGACACACTGATTACGGTAGAGATAGGAAACACTTAAGTTCAAAACTTCGAATGTGATATGCATTTGATTTTTTTCTCTTTTATCATTTTAATGATATACTAATGTTCTGAGATGTCAAAATAACTGTAAAAATCATAAATATGAGGTAAGGGACTATTCCAACAACATGAAAAATTCTAGTTCAGAAATGACAAAGAATATAAAGCTGTCATCACACATTTGCAACAAGCACATAAACAGAAAAATATATGCTGTAAAATCACTCATTTTAAGTATGAATCTTCAAGTAAAGTTAGAAGATTACCTTCATTTTATCTAATTCATCCTGCAACATTTACAGGATGAAACATACAGAGCCATGTAGCATATTAGAACATAAGAATGGGTCAGCCTAATGGTCCTTCTAGCCCAGCATCCTGTCTTCCAACAGCGACCAATGGCACATCTTCAGTTCAGAGGGAACGAACAGAATGACCGCACCACACCTTTAAGCGGGAGTGGGAGTGAGGGAATGGGGGATTTGGCTGGCTGGCTGAATGAAGGGAACAGTTCTTTATGGCCAGAGGGTGGGAGATGAAAACTGTTGTAAAGGGGTCAGCATGGTCACTGACTCATCACCTAGGAATAAAGGGTTTCCAAGGGGCAGCCCTGTGCTTGAAGCCTCCCTTTTAGCAGGCTGAGGCAGGACCCACCCTCCCTCCCCTTTAGGTGGTAAAATACCAGGTTTGGACAAGACCTGCTATGGGCATTGCACTGGCTGCCTCTTTTTTAGAGAGGTTGGGAAGGAATTTTTCCTTTACTACCAGATTGGCCTAGGTGCAGTTGTTTTTTTTTTTTTTCACTTTCCCCACAGTGTGTTCAGGAAGGGCTTTGATCATGCGTGGCAGGAAGGGTAGTAGGCAGTATGTCGCAACTCATTATTTATGTGTAGGGTGGATGTCCAGTGCAGGTACTCCATCGGAAAAAGTGATACAGTGACTGGATAAATGGCTTGGAAAAGGACTTAAAAGTGCTGTTCGTTAAAGGAATGAATGGGAAGTGGTTGGGGACTCCTATGATTGGTATGGCAGGGAGCCAACTCCCCATTCTTTAGCCCACCTTAACCCTCCTGCGAGGGTGGGGGGGTGGATGGTAAGGTCCCGGCAATGGATTTGCTGGAGGAACCTGAATGGAATAAACATGGGGTTACCTGCACTGTACACTTTTATCTGCCGGGTAGTCCCAGACGTCTCATAATAAAGTTGTGGCCTGATTAAACCCATGTCAAATGTCTTCTGTCCTTCTTTTGGTATAGCCAGACAACAGGCAATCATTGAGTAATTTATCCCATCATCCACTCCCAGCTTCTCACAGTCAGAGGCTATGGACACCCAGAGCATGGGGTTGCATCCCTGACCATCTTGGCTAGTAGCCATTGATGGACCTATCCTCCATGAATTTATCTAATTCTTTTTTTAATCCTCTTATATTTTGGTCTTCAACACATCCTCTGTTAATAAGTTTCATAGGTTGACCATGTGTTGTGTGAAGTATTTTCTTCATTTTTGTACACTTACAGCAATTTCAGTATCATATTGGTCCAGTATATCTTTATTACCTTAAACTTTTTATATAACATCTCTTGCACTAGTGTGCATTTTAATAAGTCTGTCACTACACACATAAAAAAGATTAAATATGGTTTTTTGGGGGGAAAATAAATTACCTCGAAAGTCATTTATTACACCTTGCACACCATTTCTTAGAGAAACACAATTAAAACCTCTAATCTGGCAATGAACCATGCATGTTTTTAACTATATGTATAAGAGTAATTCTAATGACTACTCAATAATATAAACTTGAAGTATGTGCATAACTCTTTGCAGAACTGGGGCCACAGAGTTGTATTAACAATTCTAATGATTTCTTATTTTGTTGTGCTTGTAGCTCCTTAGAGACTAACAAATTTATTTGAGCATAAGCTTTTGTGGGCTACAGCCCACTTCATCAGATGCACAGCATCTATGAAGTGGGCTGAAGCCGACCAAAGCTTATGCTCAAATAAATCTGTTAGTCTCTAAGGTGCCGCAAGTACTCCTGTTCTTTTTGCAGATACAGACTAACACGGCTGCTACTCTGAAACCTGTTATTTTGTTGTGTTTCTTATGTAGAATTTTGCCGTTTAAAGGTTTTCATTGAATCTATCCTGCAATTCTCTTAATGAAGTTCAAATATTATTTCACAGAGTATTGGATCTACTTTCTTTGAACTACTGTAAACCGTTTAATTTCCCCTTAAAAATTGTATTTAGAGTGTAGACATGTGCACTACTGATTCAGCTATTTCTAAATAGATTCAAAACTGATTTTTTTCATATGCTGACATAAACATGGCGGCCAGTTTTCTGGCACTATGTATTTAATTGCATTAAAAAGTAATAGTGCAATTTAGTAAGAGGAAATTAATGAAGCAATGCTGGTAATGACAAAATTGCTGAAATATTAACGTAATAATTACTGTGCACTCATAAAAAGAAAAGGAGGACTTGTGGCACCTTAGAGACTAACAAATTTATTTGAGCATGAAAGCTTATGCTCAAATAAATTTGTTAGTCTCTAAGGTGCCACAAGTCCTCCTTTTCTTTCTGCGGATACAGACTAACATGGCTGCTACTCTGAAACCTGGACACTCATACATGCTTATCGCTATTACTCGTACCATGCTTTCTCTGTAATATGTTGTTTAACTACATTTTTTGTGTACTGTTCTTACAATTGATAGTGATGAATTCTGGCATACAAAAAGGAGTACACACACTAATACAAGATGCTACACGTTTGTATCTAACTGCCTGATCCAATTCAAACTGATATCAGTGAGAGTTTTACCATTGACTTCAATAGCAGCAAGACTGGTACCTAAGATACTGACTCCGCCACTGGATCTTAATTGCAGGATCTGGACATAAGTATGTGCAAGAGTATTACCTTAAATATTACAGGTTTCAGAGTAACAGCCGTGTTAGTCTGTATTCGCAAAAAGAAAAGGAGTACTTGTGGCACCTTAGAGACTAACCAATTTATTTGAGCATGAGCTTTCGTGAGCTACAGCTCACTTCATCAGATGCATACCGTGGAAACTGCAGCAGACTTCTGCTGCAGTTTCCACGGTATGCATCTGATGAAGTGAGCTGTAGCTCACGAAAGCTCATGCTCAAATAAATTGGTTAGTCTGCTGCAGTTTCCACGGTATGCATCTGATGAAGTGAGCTGTAGCTCACGAAAGCTCATGCTCAAATAAATTGGTTAGTCTCTAAGGTGCCACAAGTACTCTTAAATATTACATTATTAGAGCACACAGCACATTAATACACACAATCGGTGGCAACGTCTGTGTAAAAAATTACTGAGCCATGTGATAAACTGCAGGCATCTTTGACAGCCTCATCCTCATTCTGCCCTCTAATCCAGTTCCACCAGGACTACCTTTAACTTTCCAAATGTATCAGTAGCTGGTATTATTTGGGTCTGAGGTACAAAGATGAGCAGTGTTCATTGTTGTACAATTTATGCCCTTAAGGCCCAATATCTTGTATCTGGGCTACAACAGGAACTTTCCAGTGGGACAGCCACTACTGCTAGCCCTGGCAGATGCTCAGATATAGGCTCTTAAAATCATTGTCCTGGACATGCAGAAATAAAGACATGATGCAAGGGATGTGGTTGAATTAGGCTGGAAATTTATTAACTTAACTCATCTGGGAACTAACTGGCAGGAACTCATTTAGGGCAAGTCATTATTTCTTCCTTAATCATTTGCACCTGGTGAAGGGCTGCTATCAGCTCCCCAGCCTGTTGGTGGGACTCTACTGCCTTCCCCTTGGATGTGGGTTAAGGGGCTGTACCAGACATTAGGAGCGCCAACCTCATTCCCCAGCTTAGCTTCCCCTTAAATTCACTGTCAACTCTGGTTTATCACGGAACCAGACACCCTATGGAACAAGTATCTGCACTGGACACCTGTCACCTGCTAAGTTATGACATCTTGAACCTAATCTTCTGGCCTACCCCACTGAGTCCCTGAGTTGCTGTGTGGCAGGCAAAGAAACCTGACCCGAGCCAGCCAATCTGGTTGTGAGAGAAAAAAATTCCTCCTCTGTCCCAAATAACACAACTAAAGTAATGTCTGCAGCAATCAAAAACAACAACAACAACAACCCTAGTTTTATGCTAATCCCAGGGATGGAAGGGTAAGACCTACTAACCACATGAGAGAGGGACTCAGGCTGGAGGGGCAGGGTTTATATACCCTCTCCCAGGTCCACAGGGGCAAACGGCTTACCTGAGTCCCCCCTGGCCTGCACAACAGCTCACTTGATGCCTTCCCCTACCTCTCTCCTAGCCAGCCCCATCCCAATTCCTGAGGAAGGGGGGACCCTTTCCCACCAGTCTATATAAAACCTTCTCCCACCCCCTGCTTTGAGTTTGCAGGGCTTGTACTGTATTATAATGCAAACATGAATACTATTTTAGGTAATTTTAAGGGGCTTTGTATTGTGTATTAGTTCCCTCTGACAACTGGACTCAATTCCAGGATGGTATAGAGGGTATAGAAGAAATTGTAAAGACAAGAAAAATAGAATGATACAAAGTAAATGGTGAGTCTGAAGTACTGGGAGAGTGAAGGGATAAGCAGTTTAGTACCAGAATCTAAATTATTAGCCCCTCAGTGAAGGGACTGTGGCTGTTATTCTCTCTATAACCCCCCATAAATGCTATACAAATGTTAAATAAAGGTAACAAGTTGGAAGAAATTAGAGAAGATTGTAGGGAAAGGAGGAAGATGGATTCAGGAGCAGACAGGGACACAAAAGACATGGATAACGGCTGGTATCAGTTAGTTAGTGTGGCAGGTGAACAGATAACAGTTTGGCAAATTAACTATTCTTTTGGGCAGAGTCAGAGGGCACTTACATACTTTTTTTTCTTTTGCCCAGGAATGAAGCCACAGCCATTCGCTATTGGGACTGATGAATGGCAACCTCATTTCAATGACCAAAGCCACAATCTAAGATAGTTTGCTTAATGAACCATATCCTGATGTAATTTTCACCACAGTTTATGTATGAAAGCATGAAACCACACTTTTCTTGTTTCAGATGTAAGGGTTTGAAGGATGTAACACCACATTTCTGCTAATACTTAATAAGACGATGACACAAGGCCTGATTTTCAGAAGAGGAGAACTGATGCCACTCAGAGCTTTTCTGAAAAACCATGTCCATAATCATTGGCAGATTCATGCTGTTTTACTCCACTAGGCATTGTTTATGAAAGAGGTTTCAGGACAAGTCAAATTTACAACTCTTGTAGTAATGTGCAACACAGGAGTGAAGCTTTAAAATAGCCTTACTGCACAACTTGCCAGCTGTGGAGATCCATTATGGTTAATAAAGCAGCGCATTGGTAATGTTTGGAAATCCCAGATGATAGACAAATGTATTTCTATAACCATCAAGATGTTGTTCTGCCTTCTCTGTACCAAGAATGTCAAAATTTAAATGTTTAAAATTTAACATTAAGGGTTATGAAATCCCATAATATAATCAGTGATTTAAAACTTTGGGACACCATAAATATAGTACTGCCACTCCATTAAGATCCTGTTTCTGTAGAATTTAGACAAAACATCCCTGCAAGATCACCAACTGTAGCTTAGCCTACATACTGGTGAAAATGTGTATTATTACACTAGAGGTTAAAATGACAATTATAAACACAGTTATATCTAAAAATTCAAAGTTCATTTTTTTAAAATGGCATGCAAATCACTTTGCTAGACTGGTAACAGTTATGGTCACCATAAGTCTATCTGGTTGTACACACTGCATAACTAGTTATATTAACACCCTGAGAATTTCTGAGCAACTATAGTTTGTGTATCTTCAAAACTTTGAGGCTGGCTGTTTTTATTTAGTTATTTCTGAGCTTTTACTCACACAGTCTTTCTATAGATCTTATTCACAAATTCATTTTTACTGTGTTTCAGAGTTTCTGCTCCGTGTACTAAGGCATTATGAAAGATACACAAACCCTAATGTTAAAGTAGCAGCAATATATATATCCCATATGCAACAGCCTATGTGTTAAAGAGAAAAACAAATGCTTGACATATTTAAGGATGCACTTTTAGTTTAACTATTTATGAACAGTACAAAGATAGCCTAAAGTGTTTATATACATACCAGAATACAGATGATAGCCTTGTTTAAACAAAACAATTAGAATCACATCTTCATGGTATTAGTATTATTTCCTGACATTGTTTATTGCTGCAAGGCTAAGACAGTTATCAGTCTGGGTTAATTCTTTAGCTGCCAAATTTTACAGAGGGGTCATATAGTGAAATGTAATGGAGATGCCAGAGAAGCTACACATCACAAGGTGAACACATATGGGGCTGAGTCTGCAACTGGATCTACACTGGAAAAGAGCTCCACTGAATAATGGTCTTTGATTACATGTAAGTATATAGTGATTTTCTTGATCTGATATATTTATCACTGTAAGGCTTAGTTCATGAATGATCTCAAAAATTAACACTTTATATTTTATATAGCTATATAAGCACAAACACCCTGTTGATTTGTATATATCTCTATATATCTATATCCACGCCCCTTTGTTTTCAGTTTAAACCAATTTTTACCGAAAAAATTCTGGGATTTACAAAAAGTATTATTAGTTTTTTTCTGATTTTCACCTTATTTTGTTTAATTCAAATAGATAAAAAATAACTTGTTTTAATAGGAAAATACAATACATTGCATGAGATATATGTATTATGATACTGCATTAATCTGTGTGTATATGCAAAGCTGCCTGTTGAAGTAAGGCTATGTATTAGTCTAGAAAATACACACAATAAACAAACAGGCACACACGCAAACTCTGAAGTGCACGTGCATCTGAACATACTGATGAATCTCATGCCCACCATGTACACATTTCAAGCTGTTAGCAGATAACAGTTTAAAGATCTGACACACGAAAATGAGAAGAAAATGAAAATCTGTATCAGAATACATTTCAGAACACAAGGAAGTATTCAAAAGTTCTTAAAAAACAAAAACAGGAGAAAAGGATGAAGTTGAGTGTATGCGCTGCAAAGGGTGTGGCCCAATTATTAAACGTAAATATTTATAGGCTAATAGTTCTAAGTCTAAAATACTAAACTGTTTATTCAAATGAAAAGTTTTATTTGGGGATCAGAGATATATTGCTTTCTTAAACTCTGAGGTGGCATTGTGTTTTGAGTTCTGTTTTAGTTCTGCAGCAAACCTCATTGAATTTCATTCAAAGCATTAATCTACTGATTCATCTACTGTCCTTCCGTTCACCAAAATAAACCTTGATATTTACCCAGAAAAATTATTAATAGTTTTTTCCACTGATTTTCACCTGTTTTTATTGTAATAATTCCTGTGAAAAATTAAATAAAACCAAAAGGCCCTATTTATATCTTATGTGGTTTGTAAGGTCATTCATGAACTCAGCTTTGCAATGACAAATACATTAGGTCATGAAATTCTTCTCTTCTTTTGGGATTAAATGAAGCTAAGATTCACTGTAATTATTACAGACGAGTTTGCCCTTGAGGTTACTGCCTCCCAAATTTTGTACAGGTTCTCCCAATAATCCTACCTCCTTAGAGAATTCTTTGCAATTATTTTGCATGATTAAAATTATTCTTGCTGTGTTTTAGTAATCTGTGGCCAACTTAATTTTTTTTTCATTCATACAGATTTGGTCAAACAGAATAAATTGCGTGCACCCAATTTATTTTACTACGTGATTTCCACATCTAGTTGACAGCTATGCCCACCCTTTATGGTATGTTAGAATTTGATATATATAGGAATTCAAGATAACCATGGGATGATTTCAATATACATTTTTCCACTCAGGCAGCTTCTAGATCCTATTGAATATGATATGGTATAGCATCCATTACTGGATAGTTAATACAGCAATACAGTTACTGGAAGTTACTGGATAGTTAATACAGCAAGTACATCTGAACTCTAGCGATTTTTAAGATAACTATGGGTCTGAATTTTGATGCAGGCAATGCACTGAGATTGCCCCTATCAGTGTTAGAATGATATGTTTGCAGGACAGATATCCGAAGGGAGGGAGCTTTCATCTTTGCTGGTGTTAGATGTAACTACAACTTTTCAGCTGCTGTTCACATTAGCTTTGCAGTTCATTGCATCCCACCCAAGAGGCTGGGTATGCTCAGCAATTTTTTTTTAGCTCTTTGGGGTCACATAGAAGAAAATATTATCATTAATATAAAAAGTTACCACACACTTATGGCTCATATTCTAAACCCAGGAGTAAATTCATTTACCTCAACTCTGCTATATGTGTGTATTTATGATATATATAACGTGATGAGACAGTTGGATGGTTTCATTGAGTTTGGGATTGCTACACTATTCATAAATGATGAAACCATGTGCAAGCAATACAGGACTAAATACTGATCTAAGTGCAAGCTCAGATACCATTCTAAAGCAACTGTTTATAAATACCGATATTTCAATGACAAATATTGTACCAGACACAATGGTACCAGTCACTAGTGTTATTTCAATTGTCTTCAACCCAAACTGGGATTATAGAGTAGTCACCATCAACATTATCACCAATGCAAAACTGTTGATAAATGTTGACTTTTTAATGACATCTGTTGTATTTGATATTCCACAAGAATTAATAATGGGCAAATGGTCTTCATTCTCCACATTGTGCGTTTGGATAAGGTGTCTGAGATTATTATGGTTTGGGTTATCACCACTATATAGATAGAATATTTACTTCTCTATTTCCACACCCTGATTTATGAAATGCCTAAGTGAATGCACAGCCAAACTTGAGAATGAATTATTAGACTTAAGGTTGAATCTGAATGAAATTGAAATTATGAAGCTGGTTTAGTTAAAGATGTATTTTCTTAGAGAGATATTTACATATATGGTCATACATTTTATCCTTGTATTGAACTGGCTAAAACAAGGTCATATAACCTGAAGTATTTTTATATTATTTCTCTCTTGGCAGACCAACAGTTTTTGACACCACAAACTACTTACAAGCTATCTTTTGGTAAAATAAAGTTTGCATGACCACCATGATTGAAAATTGAGATATCACAAAAGCACAAGGTAATTCTGATGCTGCGGCACATATAAGGCCAAAAAAAAATTGCTCTCTGTTACTTTGTGTCACCCACACTATTGGACACAAAATAGAAGTGCTACCAGGTATTCTAACTATAGTCAGAGTAAAAACAAAATGTTAAAGTGAATGTGAGGGACAGAAACTGTAGTAATGAGGAAAAAATTCACTTACATTTATCCAAGATGGCTGTCGCTATTACTGTTGAAACACTGCTATGGGCTGAGGTCACATGACCCTGTAAGCTAAAATAGAGAAGCTTCAGCAAAGAGTAACTGAAGCTGCAGCACATTAAAAGACATTTTTAAGGTGAGTGGGGGTTGAATGGAGTTTAATTTATAAGAACTATTTTCCTCAAGGCTGGCATCGTGACCTTAATTTTTGGTCACTTTTCAAGCCTTCAGGGAACAGTTTTTCAGCATTACGCTCAACTCTGCTATGTGTGCGTGTGTATGTGTTTTGCATATAATACATGATGTGATGGTATGATGGTTTCATTGGCACAAGTCTGGGGTTGCCATATTATTCACAAATAGTGAAGCCATGTGTAAATTATGCAGGACGTCCCAAATACAAGTGGGATAAAACCTTTGTACCACACCATATCACCTGTTCTTTATGTGACATTTATTTAACAGAACAACGACTTTAGGAATATTTTAGAGAGTTTTAAAGATGTGATTGGTACTATTTTTCATACCTTTCCACTTGTAAAGCTAATTTTTAAAATTATCCTGAATCCAACACTACATGCCTCAAAGAGAGATGAAATTATAAATATTAGAAAAATCAAAATTACTTAAAACAGTTCTTTGTATGAATTTCTATATTAATTTTAAGTTCTATTAAATCTGAATCTTCCAGGCCTGAAACAAGTGATGTGTGTTCCAAAATACAGCTAAAATTTTCTCTTCCCTGTGGTATAAAGATTCTATTGCGAGCCGTGATATATAGCAAGATACCAGATTTCTCATTGCTTCAGGACTGAATACTGCCATTCCTGACACTCAAGCCAGTACAGTTCTGGGGA
The DNA here is from genome assembly GCF_965152235.1 of Eretmochelys imbricata. Classification (NCBI taxonomy): domain Eukaryota; kingdom Metazoa; phylum Chordata; order Testudines; family Cheloniidae; genus Eretmochelys; species Eretmochelys imbricata. The sequence continues at coordinate 311,338,352 of NC_135572.1, read as the reverse complement.
AAAATCACACAGGAAGGAGGAAATAGAAAGTACTGTTGTGGGAAATTACTTTCTTTTTAAAATGGCAGATGTTAGAAGCAGCTCAGATGCTTGGAGTATAAAAATATGAAGATGGGTTAGTGGGCAGAGAGCAGTATGTTGGTCAAATGCTTTGTAAGAGAAAATAAGCATATAGGCAATTTGAAAGGCAACACAACAACACACACACAAACATCACTGAACAAAAGCAACTACATTCTTTCCAAAAATAGGCTTCCTGTATTTTAGATATTTTTAATATTCTCAGTGATACAAAAACTTACCAAAACTAAGATGACAACCTAACAGAATGGCAAATACGATGGCTACAACATTTGTAATGTAATATACAGTATTTCACCTTTGCGTCACCAGTGATTCAAATCCTATTTAGGTTACAGCGATTGAAAGTCTGATGAAGACCTGTAAGCCTGTGTGGAATCAGTAATTTCAAGTCCAGATAGCCACATCACCAAAAAACACCATCAAAATCTCGAGCTAACTGGCATTGTGCACCCATGGCGGTGAGGCTAAGAAATGAGTTGACATGGAATGAATTGTTCTCTCCTCCCTAGAGATGGTGTATGCAGAGCTTACTTCGCTCTGGAGAGAAGCTTGGACTGCTGCTACTTGTACTGTATCTGTTCTGGCGATAGAAGACTTCAGTCTCCAGGGCAATTAGTCTAGATCTGTTCATAAGCAGTAAATTAAAAAAGAGAGAGAGAGAGAGAGAGAACCTGAGTTTGACTCCCTGCTATCTTGCACCTGGTGTAGTCATTTATATCTGTGCACAAATGATAAAAAGAGCTACCAAATCAGAATAGTACAGTGTTATATCCACTTTGTACAGGTGTAAATGACTATCTCAGGCATAAGGACCTAAAATTTGCTCCAGACAGTCAGCCAGAGTAAAAACAAAAGGTTACAACTGTAGGCATAAAGATATGACGACGTCATCACCACCTGTTGACTATGGTTTTCTTTAGGTGCAATTAATAACAAAAGAAGAATACAAGTAATGCAATCAATTTATTCTATGATAGCACATTCAATCTCCCTAATCAACTATCCACTGAAGGAAACTCACAGAAACTAATGAACCTCACTTTCTTCCTCTCCCTCTTTCAAACGCACACCCACAAATCCCCTACCTGTCCCTTTTAACTAACTTCCTATTTAAAGCACCAGTGCAAAATTTCAACATGATGCTGTGCTACATAAGTCAGAAATTTGCTTGTTTATATTAATTAACTCATACTGCAATCACTGCATAGTTCAGCATAAGTAGGTAAGTATGTTTAGGTTTCAGTACAGATACAAGTACATCTACTGTAGATATTTATAGCCATACAGTGGCTTCTGATAATTAAAACCTTGTCCTTTGCCAACAGAGTTACCATCATTGTAAGAGAGAGTACTGGTAGTATTTCCTAGTGTTTAGAAGAGGAAAAACCGGTGTATTCTCTTCAATATGGTGATATGGTAAGTCCTGGTAAAATCACTTTTAAATGGCAGCCACTGTAAAATCAAAATCATAGTGAAAAATACAGCTTACATGTCTGATATAACTAGACAGCTATTTTCACCAAAACTTACGTAAAAACACTGACGTCCCCAAAACTGAAATATGGCTGATAGTAATCATGATACATATTACTTTCTGATACATGACAACTAGGGTATATGGCAACCTTTCAATATTGGATAGTCATTCAACTCCACACATGCCATACTTAGATATAACAGTGTAATATATATATGAATGATATGAGTTTAGCTAGCTGGCCAGACAGAACATAAAGACCATCTCAATTGTAATCCTTATGATGAAGAAATTTCCACTAAACTTAGCTTAATGGAAATTGATTCAAAATAATGTGTGGAATGGTATATTGAACAGAGTGAACTGGCTGATTTACGGAAAAAAATATAGTTTTAAAAACTTTAATCAAGGAAAGAGTTCTTTGTCCTACTGGTCATTACCTATGCAATGGCCATGTACAACAAACAATATAAGTCATCAGATATCATTAAAGGAAATCATTAACAATATCAATCCAGATCACTTTGGCTGAGAGTAGCACATATGAGGTTGACATTCCAAAATTTAAACAGATTATTTTGTAAATATTTACAGATTAATTAAAATTACCCGGAGCTACTACTGGGCAAGCAAATTAATCGAAAAAGCAGATGGAAAGCACCTTTTGAAACATGATGGCCACCATCAATTAAGACAGTGCATCAGATTTAACTGGAACCATGCTAATACTTTAAATTAAGGTAGAGCTTAGAAATGCATTATTTAGATTTATGAATGAAGTGAGCTGTAGCTCCCGAAAGCGTATGCTCAAATAAATTGATTAGTCTCTAAGGTGCCACAAGTACTCCTTTTCTTTTTGTGAATATAGACTAACACGGCTGCTACTCTGAAAGCTGAAGGAAAGGTAATTCTTTACAGTTTATTACAAACATCACAAAGTACATTTGTAATATAAATGTTTAACTGATGATGCTTTGACAAGTTGTTATGAAGCATATTATAAAATGCAAATATTGTTAAAATACATGTGCATGTTTAATACATCAATTAAAGTAATCAAACATGCTATAAAGCGTCATAAAATTTAACAAAGATAATAAGATATTTATAAATGGTAACTAAATATGAAGTGTACACAGAAAAGTAAACAGTACTAAAATTAGTCCTGGCCAAGGAAGTCTCTTTCCCCCCTCTTTTTACTTATGACTTTAAATATTGACAAGCCAAGTCAAAGGTTACATGACTTTACTGGTCAGGTCCTGGAAGGTGATGTCAAAAGTTACTGACATTCCTTAACAGCAGTTTGGAACTGTGTTTCTTAGAGTCTACTAAGAGTTAAAACGCTTTGGACAATCCCAACTTGGTGCTTCTGCAGCCAACTTTTGAAAAACTTGTACAATTGAAATGAATGGAAGCTCAATTATTACAGTTCTTTCTTTGCTCATCTTGAAAACCGTAACTTTAATAAATGGTTGGGAAAGAAACAACCTTGCCTCTTAACTTTTGTGCATTTGATCAGTGGTACTCAGTCTGTGAATCTAGACCTGCATAAGACTCTTACAGAACTCATGTGTTTTATCAGAGCTCCTATTGCTTACGAACAGCAAGCAAAATATTGATCAGAGGAATGATTCTCATGCTTCCTGACATGTGTGGGAACTACCAGACAGTAGTCACCAGGATCGCTCCCTACTATTATAGCAACCAATATGTGGGTGGATTCAGGGAAAAACAGAAGAAACACTTCCACTCCAGGAGCCTGGTTTAGATTATAGAAGATATGATGAAAGGGGAGAAATACCCTCCCCTTCTATTCAGAAGCCTGTGTTCTGCGGGGAAAGGAGATTGTACTGAATGACAAAGCAGTCACATGCTGATACCCTAACGTTGCACTGGAAGTTTGCATCATGAAGATCAATCAATATGTGATGTCATGTAATTATGACACATATCACAATGCTTACATTGTAACTAAGAATTAGCTATAGATACAGCGATAGATATTTTGTAGTTTAATCTTCCTAGTTCCACTTACTGACAAAGTGAATCTCCAGCTTTAGAAAGTTGAGTAACGGTGCATTCAATAGTTGTAGTACATCTGATTTGTTGATTGGAATTTTGCCATTATTCTTTGTCTCAATATTTTGAAAGGTTTAACGAAATTCAGTGTCTGGAAACTGAAGCTAGACAAATGCAGACCAGAAATAAAGCACATTTTTTTTTTTTAACAGTGAGGGTAATTAGCCATTGGAACAACTTGCCTGGAGACATGGCAGTTTCTCCATCACCTTAAATCTTTAAATTGAGACTGGTTCTCTTTCTAAAAGATATGCTATAGCTTAAACAGAAGTTGTGGTATTGGTGAAGGAATTAGTGAGTGAGGTTCTAGATCCTGTGTTACACAGGAGGTCAGACTAAGATGATCATAATGATGGTCCCTTCTGGCACTAAAAATCTATCTGTCTACGAAACATTTTCAGTTGTACATTATATATCTCAGAATCTGAGTTAAAAACACACCAACAACTTAAAAAATAAAGAACTTTATTTTCCTAACATTCGTAACAAAAGATCACCCAATACATTATTACTTAAATATTTTTAAAGTCCAATATACATTTCTCTTTCTGTGTTGCCTGTTTACAATTTTACACTTGTCTGTTCAGAAATTTTTCACTTTTGTTTAGTCAGTTTCACATTTAGGTTACCAGTACTGCAATGTTTGAACTGGAAACTCTACACACAATTAACTCAAAAAAATGAATTGCAATAAAAAAAATGAATCACGATTAATCGCAGTTTTAATTGCACTGTTAAACAATACAATAACAATTGAAATTTATTATATATTTTGGATGCTTTTCTACATTTTAATATAGTATTCTGTGTTGTAATTGAAATCAAAGTGCATATTATTTTTATTACAAATATTTGCACTGTAAAAATGATAAACAAAAGAAACAGTATTTTTCAATTCACCTCATACAAGTACCGTAGTGCAAGCTCTTTGACGTGACAGTGCAACTTACAAATGTAGAATTTTTGTGTTATATAACTGCACTCAAAAACAAAACAATGTAAAACTTCAGAGCCTACAAGTCCACTCAGTCCTACTTCTTGTTCAGCTAATCACTAAGAAAAACAAGTTTGTTTACATTTATGTGAAATAATGCTGTCTACTTCTTATTTATAATGTCACCAGAAAGTGAGAACTGACAACTGCGTGGCAAGGTATTTATGCACCAGATACACTAAACATTTGTAGGCCCCGTCATGCTTTGGCCACCATTCCAGAGGACATGCTTCCATGCTGATGACACTCATTAAAAAAATAATACATTCAGTAAATTTGTGACTGAACTCCTTGAGGGAGAATTGTGTGTCCCCTGTTCTGTTTTACCTGCATTCTGCCATATATTTAGTGTTATAGCAGTCTTGGATGATGACCAGCACATGTTGTTCATTTTAAGAACATTTTCATTGACAAAACGCAAAGAAGGTACCAATGAGAGATTTCTAAAGACAGCTGCAGCACTCAACCCAAGGTTTAAGAATCTGAAGTGACTTCCAAAAACTGAGAGGGACAAGGTGTGGAGCATGTTGTCAGAAGTCTTAAAAGAGCAACACTCCAATGTAGAAACTACAGAACCTGAACCACCAGGAAAATCAACCTTCTACTGGTGGTATCTGACTCAGATAATGAAAATGAACATGCATCGGTCTGCATTTCTTTGGATTGTTATCAATCAGAACCCATCATCAGCATGGATGCATGTCTCCTGGAATGGTGGCTGAAGCATGAAGGGACATATGAATCTTTAGCACATCTGGCACATAAATATCTTGCGATGCTGCCTACAACACTGCTATGAGAACACCTATTTTCACTTTCAGGTGACACTGTGAACAAGAAGCAGGCAGTGTTATCTTCTGAAAATGTAAACAAACTTGTTTGAGCGATTGGCTGAACAAGAACTGAGTGGACTTCCAGGCTCTAAAATTTTACATTGTTTTATTTTTGAATGGAGTTATTTTTTGTACATAATTCTACATTTGTAAGTTCAATTTTCATGATAAAGAGATTGCACCACAGTACTTGTATTAGGTGAACTGAAAAATACTATTTCCTTTGTTTTTATATACCGCATATACTTGTAAACAAAAATAAAGTGAGCACTGTACACTTTGTATTCTGTGTTGTAATTGCAATCAATATATTTGAAAATATAGAAAACATCCAAAAATATTTAAATACATGGTATTCTATTATTGTTTAATGGTGCGATAAATTTTTTAAATTGTGCAATTAATCATGATTATTTTTTGTAATTGCTTGACAACCCTAGTTTCAAATAAAAATAAAATATAAATTCAAGAATGAAGGGGAGGACATAGGGTAAGATGTGAGGAAGACTATGAGAAATTGAATTACCACTAAGTAATTTCCCCTCTTTCTTAGGCTACAACATGAGAAACATTTTGAGAGTCAGAAAATGTGGCAAGCATTGCTTAATACAGGAAGTGATCTTACCATACATAGCAACACACCAGAGTCCACAGCTGAAATCAAATTTAAAATGCAGAATAAACATGTTGCTGGTCAAGACAATGTAGTGGTCTTCTAGATTTTCCCAGCTGATGTCTCAGCTCTCTCTGCTCAACAGGTAGACATCTCTTTGTAGGAATGCCTCAGCAGAAACAAGATAACTAGCAGCTCACTAGTTTTATATGGGAAGTCAGTCAAATCGCTGTGGAGCTAGATATTGAACTATCTGCTAGTACCTATAAAGTCTTAATGCATGCCTTTACCAGATTTTAAAACAAACTAAAGTGAGAGGCTATATCTAATGATTGCCTTGAATCATTCTCACAAATGTAAATGAAGAATATGACGTTTAATAGGGCTTTATTTACAGTAGGCATTTGACATGTTTTACAGAATTTTTGTTCTTTCACAAAGTTCAGGATACTTTTCTTTACGTTTTTTTTTCTTTCCTTCCTTCTCTTCCTCTTTTCTCTAACTTAATTATTAATTTTCAAAAATAGATTTTTTTTTCTGGTGTGCTCTGCCAGTGATGTGCTAAATTACACAGAATAGGACAGTGCCTAATATTGAAAATATATCAACCACCAAGAGTTTCATAAATATAATAGGAAACAAAGCCAGAAGCACAAAGGGCAGAAACAAAATTAAAAATACACATAATCCAAGGCAAAACAAAGGCAGCGCAGGGGGCTTGACGTACAGAGATATGTGCAGTTCAGGTTCATGGAAAGGACTTCTGTGTACATTCATGCCTGATGAGGAGACTTATGACTAAGAAGAAGATGGGAACCTCCAATTATCTCTCTGAAGTGGAAACATCAAACTTTATTATTCTGGGGGGGGTCTATATTGCCTTTGAAGTTTGAAATGTCCCAGATTAGAACAGTATGGCTTCCTAAAATGAAAGGTAGTCTTAGGAAAGGAGGAGTAAGGTAAGCTGGTGATTGAAATATGCCAGCAAGCCCTTCTATTGCTACTTGCTCAGAAAGTAATTGATTATATATGGCCCTGTGAGGGAGACATCATCTCGGGGCACTGGAAAGCTACTTGATGCTCCTCCTCTAGAAACCCCAAAGGTTAGAGCAGTGACTTAAGACTTGGAATCTGCATCTATATTCAAGCCTCTGAGATAGAGGTGAGGTGGCAATATATGGATGAGGTCCTTATTGAGCTAACCCTTAAATAGATGCCAAAAGGAATAGTATTACAGAAAGGATGACAAATGGATAGAGTCTGTTAGTATGCATCTTGCGACGTCTTGACCTAGTTCATCTGCAGCCACTCTGGTGAGCTTTACAAATTCTTTAGCATAGCATTAGGACACTTTCTGCTGAGACAGAACTCAACCCACGTTCAACTGCAGACTTTAACAAGGGCATAGCAGATGGGAGAACAGAGAAGAAAAATGGCTGCAAACAGCTAAAGACAGTAGAACCCGGAGGTAGAAGGTATGAGATGTGGTGATGTGGGTATGACTGTATATGATACCGTCCACACTCTGTTGCATGTTGACCATTAACCTCTGAAGACACAGAATCCAAGCCCAAAGAGGAGGAAGTAGGGGAGAGCAACATTACTGAAGGCCTCTTTCCTCATACAGCACAGAATCCAGGGGTTGAATGGATGAACAATTATTACAACCCTTCCTCTCTCACTTCTTACAGTTTCCTTGTTAAAATTTGTTCTTTCTTCAGAGTCTCAGGGCTAGCTGCTGTAACAGCAAAAAAAGAAAACATTAGAGCTCAGTGACTGAGGTATAGGTCTCTCTGCTTCCAGGAAGAAAAAAAAAGACTTAATGAGAACCAGAAAGTGAACATGACTTGGAAAGAAATGTGAAATTGAATGGACTATTTTTATAATCGAAGTGAGTGAAGTATAAAAACCTAAATGGGTAATATATTGTAAATGGTGAAAATTAGATTCTTTAAATTGAATTTTAAAAAATAAAACTTATCATACACTAACAATCCAGGTAAGGGAATATTTTGTTTTTTATTACAAATATGTTTAATCTACAATTTGTTATGAATTGCTTCGTAAAATAAGCATGCACCTATTCTCTATTCTCATTTTTGTCTCTGAGTTTTTTATGATGGGGTTTTAATTCTGCTGTTCAAACATTAATCTGCTTGAAGAAGGAAAAAATACTTACCTCATAGTTCTGCTTCCTTGAATATTCTATATGATCCTCCCTAGGGCAAGATTGCTGGAATTTCTCAAACTCTATGAGATATTTGGTCCCTGAGGGAAGAGGTAGTCAGTCTGGGCACAAGCCATACACACTTACACCAATACCATCCATGACTCTAATCAGCTACCCTTAGAGATCTCTGTTTCTGAATGAGTGGGAAGTGAAGCCCCCACTTTTATAAACAAATCACAAAACAAAACAGTTGAAGTGGAAGGCGAAACGACTTATTAATCAAAGTGTAAGATTAAAAAAAAGTTCTTCTTAAATATGATGGAGACGTGTATTGGTAAGTGGGAAATCTGCAAGATGACATCTTCAGAGAAACAGAATTACAAAGTAAAGTATCTGTTCCTTCTCTTAAGATACCCTCTATGAAGGATTCTCACTTCAGGAGAGGGAGTAGCTTGAGGGATGTCCCAAAAGAAAATGTAACCTTAACAACTGCAACAGGTAACAACAACAAGGCCAGTGCTAACAATATGAACAAGTAGGTTTTTTAATCTAATAAAAGAGAAGGATAAGATACTTCTCAAAAAGAACAGGAGTATTTGTGGCCCCTTAGAGACTAACAAATTTATTAGAGCATAAGCTTTCGTGGGCTACAGCCCACTTCATCGGATGCATAGAATGGAACATATAGTAAGAAGATACATATATACATATAGAGAAGGTGGAAGTTGCCATACAAACTGTAAGAGGCTAATTAATTAAGATGAGCTATTATCTTCAGGAGGAAAAAAAAACATTATACAATCACTTTAACAGCCAGTGGGATGGGTTCAAAAATGCAAAAAACTGTCTAGCTCATATAAAGGACACTTTGAAAGCAACGAAAGTCTAAGGGACAGAGAGTTTGAGCTCCACTACTTTGAAAACATGTTCTGCATGACTGAGAGACCAAAGTGGGATTCCTCCCTGAAAACTAAATCTAGTCAATAATGTCTTGTCAATGTATGGAGTGAACACCATGTAGCTGCTTCACATATGACTGAATCAGAAATATCACCAAGGTGGAGTGACCCTTCATATGATCTTCCAATATTAGGCCATACGGGGCACAAGAATGTGAAAAGGAGAAAGCCATTTAGATGTAGTCCCCTTAGTGAAGTCATTTCCCAAGAAATTGATAACGAATGTAACAAGAAGTTCGGAAGCTTTCTAAAGGCTTTCATTTGCTTCCAGTGGAATGCCAAGGATCTTTTAATGATAAGCTTATGGGAAAGAATTGAGGGCATGGAAAGAATGTGGGCAACATGATAGGCTCATATAGGTGGAACTCTGACACAACTTTGGAAAAAAATCTCCAGTGAGTCTGTAGAAGTACCTTCTCATAAAATCTGGTATAAGGGCTGAGAGTTCATTTGGTCTATGAGCCGAAGTCACTGCCACCAAGAAACCAACTTTCCATTCAATAAACTTGAGCACTAATATCATATAATAGGTGGGGTTTTCTAAGTGTCAAGTCTGGCATGAACCTGATGATGGGGGCTGCAGAGACAATGGGTCAAACCTTTGACTAGTTTATGGCAGGCCAAAATAGCTGCCAAATGAATCCAGATGGTATTAGTCTTCAAGATAGACTCTCATGCCAAATGTAGCCAAGCAGGTTTTATTTTTGTGTGAGAAAACTAAGTCTCCCATGAGGCCCTGTTTGTAGTATATTGCAAATCTTTCCACTAAAAATGTTAATTCTTCTGGTAGATGGCTTCAAAGAGGTCAGGAGAACATAAGATATGTACTCGGACACTTCATGACTTTGGCCATTATCTTGTTATATGACAGGGTTGTCTGCAATACATGGGGCTGGACTCAATGACCCAGAAAGTCCCTTCCAGTCCTACATGCCTGTGTTCCTGTTAGCAGTCAAGCTGTCAGAGAAAAGGATTGGGATGGAATGAGACACCCAACCTAGGGCCCATATGTGAGGATCTATCTCAGTTGACTCAGATGGTGTCTAATAGTGTCTTCCTTGCATGCTAGGTCTGGAGCCATGAAGAATGTCTTCTGGCAAAGAATGCACTCCCATAATTCCCAGATCTCCTGACACAGGAGATGCAATGCAATACTCCCCTGCTTATTTAAATACATTACGATTTCAATCAGAATAATCTCTTAGGATAACAGTTCTCTGTAGGCTGAGCAAAGGCACCAAAGCACTTTATGCAAAATGGAAAGACCGAGGCCACAAAAGTGAGATTCTTTCTCCGAGTTTTTCGGAGACTGGTACTATGGCAACACTCCTGGAGCAGCAACAGTGATAGAGCCACATGGCCACCCAAGTAAAAGATATTTAAAAAAACAAAAAGCAAACAGTATCTGCAGTTGAACAGCATCTACAGAGAGCTGTAGTCTGAGATGTCTGCAGTCAAAAAGAAACTCACTGAAAGGTACAAGGGCAGTGATTAGTGTGCTTGGGGATTTGCTGTGCACAGGAACCAAAATCCTTTGAGCTTGATGAAGGATGCCTTTTTTGTGCTAGAGGGCACAATACCCAGAAATGAAAATTCTGCACAAATGGTATATTCAGGGAAGCATTCTTTTTGGCCAACAAGCATATTGTTTGTGTAGATGATTATTAATAACAAGTTAAAGAAAAATCATAGGACAGTACATTGTATATAAAAATGGACTAATTAATTATTTGTAGGGTGACCAGATAGCAAGTATGAAAAATGAGGACAGGGGGTGGAGTGGGGTAATAGGAACATATATAACACAAAGCCCCAAATATCGGGACTGTCCTTATAAAATCGGGACATCTGGTCACCATAATTATTTGGTGTTGAAATAATGGTTTTGCTGACAAAAGTACTATTCACACATACATAAACACCTATAGATAACATTAAGGAAACTTAGTTCTCTCTTTTCGAGTAGCAACCGTGTTAGTCTGTATTCGCGAAAAGAAAAGGAGTACTTGTGGCACCTTAGAGACTAACAAATTTATTTGAGCATAAGCTTTCGTGAACTACAGCTCACTTCATCGGATGCATCCGAGCTACAGCTCACTTCATCAGATGCATTCCACTTCATCGGATGCATTCAGTGGAATGCATCCGATGAAGTGAGCTGTAGCTCGCGAAAGCTTATGCTCAAATAAATTTGTTAGTCTCTAAGGTGCCACTAGTACTCCTTTTCTTTTTTAGTTCTCTCTTGATGTACATGGCTGCTTCCCTGGGAGATGCATATACACACAGAGGGCTGATTCCTGAAAATCACTGCATAATACATAATGGTTGGACTGCATGCTGGGGATGTCTGTGCAGACTGGAAAAAGGAATGTTCCTCCTTCAGGCCACTCCACGGCATGTTTTATTCTAAAATGGAGTGTCCAGAGATGAACACAGTGTTCCACGTGAAATTGTATCTTCAATTTAAATAATGACATTATAATATTTTTCAATATAATTTTCTAATAATTCTTTATACATCCTGATTGTTTGCTTTTTTTTTTTACTTCTACTGCACACAGGAGCAGAGGTTTTCATTGAATTGTCTGTCCACAAAAATGCTCTTTCCCTAAGTTATTACCAGTTAATTTTGAACCTATCACTGTTTATGAGTAGTTTAAATTATTCCCTTCCAAAGTGCATTACCCTACATTTGTCAATAATGAATTTTATCTGCTGTCATAGCACCCAATTATCTATTATTTTTGTGTAATCTACAAATTTTGCCACCTCTTTGTTCAGTCCTTTATCCAGATCATTAATAAATGCATTAAACAATGCTGTTCTGAGTACAGGTTATTGGTGTAACTAAATGTTAACCTTTTGCCATGTTGAAAATTGACCATTTATCCCTACTCTATCTTCTGTCACTTTGCCAGTTTCTAACTATGACAGAACTTTAACTCTCACCCAGGACTATTTAGTTTCCTTAATAAACTCTTTTGAAGGACTTAGAATCATAGAATATCAGGGTTGGAAGGGACCTCAGGAGGTCATCTAGTCCAACCCCCTGCTCAAAGCAGGACCAATCCCCAATTAAATCATCCCAGCGAGGGCTTTGTCAAAGGCTTTTTGAAAGTCCTTATGAGTGATATCTATTGGTTCCACTTGTTACTCTATTTTGTTGTTTCACGCAAATCATTCTCGCTGACTGAAAAAAATGTGATTTTTCTTTACAGAAGCCAAATCCTACTTCCCTTTCTGCAGTGGAGGTGTGTCTCTTCTGCAGTGTCAAGTAACTTTGAGGCCATAGGGAAGGAGCAGGATCTCTCCCCAAGGACACTAGAATTATAACATAAATTGATATTGTAAGGGAATTTGAGAGTAAGGCTTTGTCCTGTTCTGCCTAGATATTTCAATATACATGGTGAATATTATCATGGTCTGATATAAGACTAATTAAATAGCTGAGCAGAATAGGACAGTGAAAGAAAATGTCAGCTTTAGCTTTTAATTTTATTAACTTTGTTGGTTGCTGTCACAAACTCAACATTATTTTAACACAGATTTTTGTGTCAGTTCCTCTTTCATGGGACAAGTAATTCTGATATTTTGAAAAAGAAGAAAATTTCATATGTAAGAGTATAAAAACTGACAAGGTCCTTTACTATCAGTGACAAGGTATGCCCCGTTCAAGCAGCAGGGTGGTAAGAGGTGAGAGAACCTGCCTCGCCCTACAGAAACTGTCTTAAGATACCAGACATGAAGGAGTAGCCTTCATTTGTGGCTCATTTAACAATCATATATGAAAGAGGATAGCGCTCGGTGGAGGAGATGAGCTTTCTCCACAATAACAGAAAGGTGTCACTCTCGGGCTCACTGTCAGGGAATGCTGTGCTTTTCTCTTTTACTAGGGTAGCGGGGGTTAGAGAATTATTGCTGCCTGATTTTTGGGTCATGGAAGTGGCAGAGCACTTTGATGTGGCCTGACAATTCACTTTCACATCTTTTGTGTAAATACATATCTAAATACCTTTCAAATGCAGACGATTCTTATTCTCTATGACAGCCAGGCATGGGAAAAGGAGCTGAATTCTTGTCTTTCTGAAACCCAGGAATAGGGGTGAAATACAGCCAGAGACTGGAGCCTATGAACTAATAATGTCTGTCGCTTGTTTTGCTATGACAAATGGCTGATAAAATAAGTATCCAGATCCCTTTTAGACTTCAGTTGCTTCATTTGCTTGAGGTTAACTAGCACTTCATCACAACAATTCTACCCCTGCTCAGATGAACTGAGGGAATGTCCATGGGATATGATGAGGGCAATCATGTGTGCAATTATTCTGTCATACTTGGAGAGGTTTTTATCATTATAGTCTTAATTTGCTGTTTTTGGATTACTTTTGGAAATATTCAGAATGGGCTAATAATGGTGGGAATGGATGCCAAAGAACAATCTGGATTCATCTAAACAACATATTTTGTAGCTCAAGACCCAAATGGGTTGGCTGTCATTATTACATTTCATGACTATTAGATGACTGGAAGAAGAACGTTTTAAATATAAGAGATAGAATGGACTCATACAAAAAGGTAGGATTAGCTTCAGAGTATTTCCTCTGTTGCTAAAAAGTGAGTCAATTAGTTTCCAAGCTTTCCAAGCCTGAGCAAAAGTCCCATGTTAGAAGACGAGGATCAACAAAAAACACATCTCCTTGCTCCCACCACTCTAAATGAAAAATAGCTATTCTTCCCCCCTGAAAAATAGGCAGTTAAGTTCTTAAAGTGGATAAAGTATACTTAGTGATATGGAAAATATAATGAATTGGACAAGATTTTTTTTTGTAAATTAGCAGGTGACCATGCCAACAGCTATTCACCACATATGTTTGTCATGAAGCCATAATGGCATCGCAAATCTTATTAAGAAGTAAGATGAGTTGGAACAAAATTTTAAAGGGAGAGTAACACACAACCCCCATTCACCTTAATAGGCATGAATAAGCCAGTTAAAATTAAAACAGCAACAAGATTGAGAGAGAGACAATTGCTGTGGAATGCAGGTACAACATGGCACGTCAAGGCTATCTGTGTAGCCGTAACTCTATTTTTGATTTGTCTGTCAATATTATGTTATGTTAATACATTCAATTTGTATTTAATGGCCATATCCTGAGCTGGTAGAAATCAGTGTAACTTCACCCAATGGTTCAATGCAGATTTACACCATCTGAGGATCTAGTTCAATACAAATCTTTTTATTTTGTATTTTATTATTTTTATTATGGTTTTTCAACAAACTTACAAAAAACACCCCACGCTTACACTCTAAAGCCAACTTAATATAGTGGCTTTCTTAACTCTATGGGGAACATTTTCAAAGCGCTGCATGGAGATTTAGTCAGAAAACCTCCATTAAAGCCAATGGGAGGTGTGCAGCTTAACATGTACCCCTATGTGTACTGTAATTGTGTTAGCTATTAGCCTATTCAACAATACCCTTTAAAGTAAACGCAAATCTGAATTTTAATTGTGCTAACAGCAAAAATGATTAGGTTAAATCTGCTAATACTGCACATAAGCTAATGTTTTACCTTGTTACTAAAACAAAGCAAAATAAGATGTACAGAACTTCGTCTGGAAAAGCAACAGAAATTAACAGCAGAACTGAATGTAACATTCATGAAAATCTGCATTGTATTACACATTATTTCTCTCTCTCTCTCTTTTTTTAAAATTACCCTTTTGACTAGCTCTAAGCACTGGGACAACTCTCTTTTACTTATTCTTTTCAGCTTACAGTTGGCAATACTGGTGCTACATTAATTTGTATTGGGGCATGTGCCATACAGTATTTGGCTGTAGTTGACTAATTTGGTGAAATATCACAATAAATGGACACCTTCTTGGCAGTCTCAGAAGGAAGGCCAACAGACACATTTAGCTGTACTACGCCCCCTCACCACCAGAGGTGGTCCCCGTCCAGCTCAGGTTTCAGTCACATTGGTAGAGCAGTGGAGGGAACCTCCTTGCATTGCTGCTGTCCATGCTGTACCAGTTTAGCACGTTGAGGACTTCAGTCACCTTGGCTCTGTAGCCAGCAATTTTCAAACACTACATTAATAAAAACAAATCTTTGTTAGCAAAGAACAAACTTAGATAGGTTTCAGAGTAACAGCCGTGTTAGTCTGTATTCGCAAAAAGAAAAGGAGTACTTGTGGCACCTTAGAGACTAACCAATTTATTTGAGCATAAGCACGAAAGCTTATGCTCAAATAAATTGGTTAGTCTCTAAGGTGCCAGAAGTACTCCTTTTCTTTTTGCAAACTTAGATAGTCTATCTTCTTTATCTTCAAATAACTAGTATATTCCATGAATGAACATATGGACAATATTAGAAAGTTTTGGCCAGATCCGCAAATTGTCATAGCTACACTGAATATCCTAACAATGGAATATGCTGGTTTACACCAGAGATTGGTGATCTGGATAATTTTTTTTCTGAAAATTCATTACATAGGTTTACAGAGGTAAAAGACATAAATTACAAGTAGTTCAAAGATGCCTCGTCCTGCACCATGTTGATGTTCACTTTAGTAGTGACTTCAAGGAAGTGAATCTCCTCCTCACTCTGAAATGTAAAGAGCTGCTGTTTTTGTGAAAGATCACAGACGCCCCGTGCTGTGTGGAGAAAAGGCATTCTAGAAATGCAAAAAAGTCGAGGGTTTTTTTTAAAAAAAAGGTTTTAAACGCTTACATTTAAGTAAATGCAATGTAGTGTTGTGAATTCTAGTTTATGAACATTTTAGCTCATCTTGTGTACTTAATTTTAATAATTAATAAACTGAACCTTATTTGTGCTTTGCAATGCACACATTCAAGGGTAATGGTGTACATTTTTAATTTAGTTGCTGCAGTGCATAACTAGCATTTCCCTATCCCTCTCAAATAAAATTAGCGATGATCTATACATCTGATATATTTTTATGAGAAAAACAAACAAAACAGCACTAAAAACATGTTTCTGTAACTATTAATGAAGCTGGTCCTTTGTTGTATCCAATAAAAATATTCTTGCTACTGTGACATCTTTAGGCAAACCTCTTCCCCAATAAAAAAAACCATGTTTTCTTCCTATTTTAAGAGTGTCCTCTTTAATCTGAGACAAGTTCTTCACACTGTCACCTATGTTTTCCATTAATAGGTACGTATAGACAATGTACTATGTAGTATAATCCTCTTAAATCACAGTTCAGGATCTATACCCGTTCTTTTCTTTTTTTACACTTCTAGGAATCTGTTGAAATACTTAACTGCCTAAAATAGAGTCATTAATTTTCTGAAATTGTAAAATTAATTTTGTAGTTGTGGAGTGGGTTTTTTTTCCATTTTAAGAAAATTAATACAGAGAAGAAACAGACATTTAGAGACTACAGTTATGTGGGAATACAAGGGATTTTAAATATGGAGGCAGAACAAAGCACCCAGGAGATATTATAAATTTAAGCAATTATGAAATACTAGTATGTATATACCACATCACCTACCCTTTCCTCTCCTTCTGCCCATGCTAATATATATTTTACACAAAAATTAAAGGCTCATGTCTTTTTCTCTTGTGGTGTTTCTTTGTACAGTATCTCTTTAAGAGACTCTCAAAGAAAATGGATCATACCAAATGCAAATTGTATTTCCCTGTTCATTGGTCATCTGTCCATTTTTCCATGTAGAGTGTGATCCATATTCTTTTGAAACAAGCCGTTGAAATATTAGTCACTTTTACCTTCAGTATCCTGCCAGTGAATACCTGGTCCAAAATTAATGGGTGTAATTAAATTAATTAAATGTATTATTTGGAATGATGCAACATTACCCAGGAATTGTATTTAAATAATAATACATACAAGACTTGGCTCTGCTGCTGTATGCATGTGACTCCCATTGAAATGTTGGCTTGTCTGATAAAATGACTGTGGGGTCAGAGAGTAAATTTGGGATATATTGGATCTAGTTTTATTAATGGTAACAATAAAAAATGAAAACATATCCAAAGAGCCCTCACACTTTAAAAATGTGTTGTTGTGGAGCAGTACTTTTTCACTGGGGATCAAATGCCACTTCTGTTCTCACCAAGAAAAAGTATTCAGTTCCACAAGGTGCTGAACATTCTAGCCATAATTCAGGAAAGCAGATGGGTACAGGTTAAAGTTAGTCATATGAGTGACCTCATCCCTACTCAGCAAAGCACTTAAGCACATGCTTAATTGCCATTCAGAACAGTGGGCATGGGACGACTCATGTGCTTGAAGTTAAGCACACATTTAAGAGCTTGCTGGTTCAGAATCTTAATGCTGCTAAGGTAATATCAGGATCCGGACTGTGTCCTATCAATTGCATCGTGCTCTCCAATACAAGATTGAAATTCAATCAAAATTCAAACCAGAAGATTTCATTGACTTTCAGTTATATTCTCTGTATTAAATTGCATATCAGGTATTTTCAGCCACCTATATAACTGATAAACTACTCATTGTCCCACTTTTTATTTGTTATATTACATATTTCAATTGTTTTGTCTGAAGATAAAAAAAATTGCAATCCACACAGCTGGGGTGCTGAGCTCCCTAAATTTCTATTGTAACCTATGGGAATTCAGAGCACTCAACTCTACACAGAACAGATATATTGAGTGGTAATGCAACCACTTTCTACATGCATAATAGATCCCAAATAATAAGGTAGACATAGTAAAATCTGAGCACACCTAAAAGGGGGATAATATATGTACTTATCTGATATATTTAATCATGATTTAGTCGTAAATAATTATTTTAAAATATAAATCTTAAATGTATTGGTTGGGACAATACCGGTAGCCATATTTAAGGAATACCTATGTTTATACAGCTATAGTACCTACAATATAATGATAAAGCCCAAAGAAATGTTCCTTTGGAATAATGTGCCTTACAACATTCCTGCTAATTTGTGAGTTTCTTTTCTGAGTGTGGGTGTGGCCACATGAGAAGAGGGGGACTGAAGAAAATAATATCTAATGATCCTGCCAGATACAGATTAGGATAAATTGTTCAAACTACAGTTTCATGTCAGAAACCAGCAAACAGGTTTTCATCTAAACTATTTTGTCAACAGCATGATGGTATCCTTGCTAACCTCATTTGGCACCAGTGCATAATTAGATACACAGGGGTGTGACTCCAATTGAAGGTGTTGGCATTGTAGCACTCTGTGAAAATATTAACTAAGAAGGTTAACTCCAATTTTCTCTTCTTTAATTAAATGCACATGGTACTAATGAGGTAACCTACTGTTCCTTGATAGCACTAATTAGCTAAGAGGAGAGTACACTCTCACACTGCAATTTAAACCTAAAAATAAGGTTGAAATATGCTAATTGTAGGCAATTTAAAACAGTACAAGTTGTAGAACTAGTCATAATAAGGGAAACTGACTGCTTTACAGCTATGCAGCTGTAACTCTGGTTAAAATCAAAACAAGCCACGCAATTTTAGGTTGATTTAGCAAGGTACCCAACAGTTTCTTCAAAAATAGACATTGCAGCACTCAGAAAGTACAGTAAAAATGAAACAGGAAATTCCAGAAAAAAAATCTCAGACAGAAGCTCCTCTAAGAAAAAACCAAGAAGCACATGACCTGTTGAAATCTGCACCGAAAATAAGACCATTGTGGTATATTGCAATTTAAAGCTTGAAATTTTCATAAACACTTAAGGGCTGGAGGTGTTGAGCACCTACAGCTCTCACTGACCTCAAATGCAGTCATGGGTGCTCAGCTGTTCTGCAAATCAAGCCATACAATCAGATGTCATCACAAGACTGAAGGTTATTCTAGACCCTCTCAGAAAACAAATAAAGGCTGTGCTATTGTAGTACTACCACATGTGAAGTAAATACAGCATATTGAAAGTATAGCCTCTATTATGAATAGAAAAAGGAATGCAAAAAGTAAGTGGGTCACTATACATTTTCAGAGGACACATATTTAAAAAAATTTAGCAGTCTATACACACTTTTGCTATTCCAAAAATAACTAAATTTCCATCTGTTATTTCAAAGAAATTCCTTATGAAGAAATGCCATAAACGGTGCAGTTTAGCCATTGAATTGTGGACAGAGTTGCACAGTACACTGATTTGTAAAAACAATTTCAGTACTCCTGATTTAGAGCTTCTACCATTGAGCTCAGAGGAGAAGATGGACAATAGACTGATACACATGCTATTTTTGCTGGCTAATACACAGAGTGCCAGTGGTAATGGTTTAGGAGGAGATAGTTTTCCTACTCTTCCCTGCTGAAAAAAATGTAGCAATCCAAATGCATCCATCAGAAGAAGATAAAAGAAAACAGGGTGGTGATTTCTTAATAAAGCGAAGAGCAGATTTTTGGTGTGTGCATGGCCTTAGCAGGAATGAAGACAGGGCACAGAAAGAAAGGTGAATGAATAGGAATAGCACGGCACACAAAACCAAAGCTGTCAACTTTATGCGTGGGATTAATAAGAAAATTAACACAAAGGAAAGTGGTTATAATTAAATTGTAATTAAGGGTGATTTGCAAGCAAGCCATGGTTAGAAACTTTGATATTATGAGCTAAATTTTCTGCTAGCTCTGTTGATTTTAATGGAGTTATACGGGTAGAAAATTTGGCCCTATAGACTGAAATATATTCATCATAGCAAAGATAAGGGGCACAAATTAGCTTCTGCTCCACCTCATCTTAGCATGCACTCTCTTGGTGAAATCACAGTCACTACGGTAACTGTTGCAACATGACCAGGAAACTAGCTCATGTGGCTCTTGAAATTTAGTAGTCAGGAGAATTTGGGGTCAGGATTGGTGACATTTTTTCTGATAGTGTTGGCACTAAGCCCTTCTCTTTACCCTCTTCTTCCGAATAGGCAAGTCATTCCCTCACCCTATAGTGGGACTATGTCAACAGCAGATTTGCCTTTCTTATATCAGAGGAGAGGACAGAATTCTGGGCCTGAGAAGGAGTGGTCGATCTTTGTAACCCCTTTGTAACCTCTCTGTCTGGGTGAGAGGAAGGAAAAGAAAAGCCTTGGCACTGTAAGGTTTTGATGGATAGTAGAGCAGGAGACCCAACTGTGAACCACCTCCTTCTAGCAGTATTCCACCATTCCCATGGTCAGAACCTCAGTATTTTTTGGATATCCCAAATATTATGGTAATTGGTGTATTCAGAAAATAAAAACCAGTTCCCAAGAGGAGATCACGTAAGTCCAGGGTTTTTTGCTTGCTTTATAGATTTGTAACTATCAGGTTTCCATATTGGGTATAAAGTGATCAGTATAGAGCATGTTATAAGCTGATGGAATTAAAATGAAAAAATAAAAAAAGGTTCACTGAAAGACAACTATATAGTCACATCCCTAACATTTGTTTTTGGGGGCATTCAACGTAATTCCAAAGATGAGGTATGTTTAATAATGTGATTTGCAGATAATCACTAACAGAAAATTCCTAGCACTCTAAATATTTTTTTAAAAACCCAGAGCTTGGATTTAAGAAAGTGCATAACGATATACAGGTATACGTCAGCTCACTCCCTTTGCATAACTGCACAAGAGCCTGCCACAATAGCAGTAACTGGGAAGCTCACTGGGAGCAAGATGCCAAAAAGGTGGTGGATAGCGGCATGCTCATGGACACAATCCACATATCCTCATAATATCGTGTGGAATAAAGCCAGTGCAGCAGAAGGAGCAATCTGCTTCCACTGCCTGAGTGCACCAAGAAGCCTTGGGAGAAAGTGTGCCTGCTGGTTATTCTCCCAGGGTAGTGTGGCTCTGCTCTGCCCCCAACACAAGGCAATTATGTAAACTTCGCAATCTAGCTCACAATAATTAAAGAAAAGAAAGAAATGAGGCCAAATAAGTGTAAAGCAAATCTAAGTAGCACAGCAAGTGTTAAATGGGATTCTGTGCTTATTGTGACCTGAAGGCACCTTATGTCTCTTTATATGATCATCAATCATTTTTTCCTGGTCATTTTTTCCCCTCTGTCTTAGCTGCCTTCCTTTAAAAGGTTGTGAGAAAGTTAATAAGGCCAAAAGATCTTGGGCCAGATTCTTAGCTGGTATAACTAGAATGGCTCCATTGATTTTAATTGAGCCATGTCAATTTCCAGTAGTGGAGAATCTGGTTCCAGTAGTAATGCCCAAACTGTGTCCACAATGTAGCTGACACAGAGAATAACTGTAGTTATAGTCCTGAGTGATCTTGGGAGGTATCCATATTGCATACCTGTGAAATGTATTGATTATTTCTGCATGCAAATATCTCTATTGACAACTGAAATCCAAGATATAGAGACATGAGTTAGTAGATAAAAAGATAAGCTGAAGCAAAAAATGTATTTTGACTGCAAGTCATTGATACTGCAATAACATTCGATTGAAATGATTTCTATCATTATTAATACAAAGAATGTCATTTTAACTGATGGATGTTTGCACAATAGAGTGATAACTGCTCACTGTATAATTATACAATAGCTACACTCTGATTAGGTTATAGAAAAGATTTATCTGCTCCAGCTTATCACAGGAAGTTTATACCAGAAGGTTCCCATTTTATTCTAAACAGATGTTTTTATAAAAAAGCAAGTTTCCAAGTGGCTGATTTTTTTCTGTATTTACTTATTTATTTATTGTGTATGTGGTTTTTAAACTTGATTAAATAAGAACCAGAGACATATGATTTACTGTCAAACTATCTATCATAATAAGAGGTACAATTTACAAATATATTTGTATTCATTCTATTCTTTCTTGTTGGATGCATTAGAGGAAAGTACCCTCCTTCTTTTAAATGTGTTCTTCACACTTTTTAGTTTGTACTCTACTAGTGGCATGTAACAGACTGAAAACACACAGTTCTGAGAATATGGGATGGGAATGATTGTGCTGCCTCTCGGTTCTATAGTTAATCCCGTGAATATACTCCTTTTTCTGGGAGCGAAGGAGACATAAAAGAAGCATTAATGATACAGGCACTTCCTTTCCTCCTTCAAAATACATCGTAAAGCCATGCCATGTTCCGTGACACATATTCCACTACCTGTTTTGTGAGACATGCCATGTACAAAGACCTTGTGCTAATTTGTGTTTGTATTGTAGCGTACATGTTTGCAGCATGTGACCTTAGATTCTGTTCCCTGCAGGGCAGAGATTTTCTTAACTGTTTGGCAGAGTTCACCTTCTTTAAAGCACTGTGCGCACCATACAGTGCTTAAGATAGGTATGACATGTTCAGTGTAAAATACTGACTTTGCTACATAAATGAAACATTTATTTATAATAGTAGTATGCAGTACAGTACTTATTTATAATGGACTATAGGTCTATTATAGACCAAGATTAGTAGCCAGGGACAGAGAAACAAACAACAAAAGATATGAACATGATACAGAACTACAATGGCAACTAACTTTGCAACTTTTTTCAACTAGGTTCATTTCAAGAAATTAATATTAACTATCAAGACAGTAAATATTAAAAACTTACCATCATTATTTTATTCCTGACTCCCACTGATATTTGATCTTTGCAATTTAAAAATGTAACAAACTTCGTCAATTTTCAATAAAATACTGAGCCATCTATAAATTTTTGTAGTATATATCATGTAGCTCACAGTACAAGCATTTAATTTTTACAAATAAATTTAAAATATGCTAACTATAAGGCTCTGTTTAATAACATTTTAAAAATACACACTTTCATATATAATTGCCTCCTACAGTACATTTTATAAAGTAAGCTAGTAATTTTAAACAAACAACAAAAATCTTCACTTTAAGTGTACTTTTTCAGGACTTACAACAGAAATACAAGGTCCATGAAGGTTTTGAAATAAGAGGTAACAGGCTGAAGGAGATCAAAAGCTGTCTTATTAATGGTCACATGCACTCAGATGAAAAATAAAGGAAATATGAGTCCAACAGTCCACAAGCTAAATTTTATAACCATACAACAGCTATATTTGTCCAAAGATGACAAATCAGAGTTTAATATTTTACATAAAATACACAAAACAAATTGCTAAAAAAGAAAATGTCAAATTTTAGTAATGTTTCACCATGTGCTAGAAATTTTTCATTTATAAGCTCATTATCCAATAGCAGCTCTCAAGAATAAAGCTAATTTACATTTAAAATAAGAGTATGGTCTACTCTTTAAAAGCACAATGATAAACACACCAATTTGACAATTACATTAATACGAGTATTTGCATAATCTGCCTTCTACACCTGTTCTTAATTTGAAGCAGCTGCAGGACAAATCATATCATGTAATGTAAGCACTCTAGCCCTTTCCCTAAGGTTTTATATTTAATTTTATTTTATTTTACTATTTTTAAATTTAAATAAAGCCCATGAAGCCCTAGTTTCTGTTTGGATAGTTTACATTCATCATTGATAACATAAGGAAGCTCAAGTGCATTTAAAAATGTTTTTTTGTTTTGCTTAGTTTCCTGTGACAGTGATCATTTCATTTTCATGGCTGGAGAATCAACACATAAAACCCCACACTTTTACAGCTTATTAGTCTAGATGTGCCTCCTGTGAAGTACATTAAGAACATGAACAGCCAACATATATCATAATAATAGACTACAGAATGAAATCCACAATCTGTTTTGCCAAACATCAATACTAAATAATCTCCACTGGTTGCAAGCTCCACCCACCCTCCTCAGATAAACTCAGTTACTTTCCACCTTCTGAACAACTATGCACCTTATAATAGCAATGTAAAAGTTGGTGATTAACACTCCATATTCAGCAGACTGAGTAGTAAAAAATACATGATGTACACCAATCTAACTACTGCAGTCTACCTACGTGCATACAGTTCCAAAGTCCAATATATGTGCTGAAGTTTATTGTTTATTTAGTACCTTCATTCTTTTTGGGTGTGTCACGGACCCCATCAGGCCCAACTCTATCGGTATAGCCTCATGCAGGTCAAAAAAGAGATGGTGGAAGGCATGCCCACCAAAGAGAAACAGCTGAGATTGAAGATATCATACATAAATGATAAAGTGTTCATGGTGAAGCATAGTGGTAATTAATATATGGTTTTCAAATGGATGGACACAAACACTGGGATAAACACAGAGATTAATGACTAGAACAGCAAGGTCCTCCTTCCAGGCAGCTCATATAGTACACATCAGAAAGAACACCAGATAACAGATGCTGCCTTTTATGCTCAGCAGAGCCTCGT
This sequence comes from Eretmochelys imbricata, assembly GCF_965152235.1. Taxonomy (NCBI): domain Eukaryota; kingdom Metazoa; phylum Chordata; order Testudines; family Cheloniidae; genus Eretmochelys; species Eretmochelys imbricata. The sequence continues at coordinate 311,313,869 of NC_135572.1, read as the reverse complement.
CTATGATAACTAAATTGATATTTACACTAAGAACAGCAGAGGCTTTTCAGGGTTTCGATGAATACTGTAAAGAAAGAGCACAAAGATTCAGTATGGAGCAATTGTGTGGCACTGGGGCTTAGAATTCAATAAGAGATACAAATTTAGCACTGTACCTAAAATGTTCACCACCAAACAACATACGCACATCAGATTCCAGTTTATTGAGGGACAGGCGTGAGCTGCTGATCAAACGTCCAGTCCTTAAAGCACCATGCAATAATGGTAAGTTCATAGCACAGAAGATCCAGATCCATGACAAGAGACAAACACCCGAACAGAAGAGAGTATGTAAAAAGGGAAATAAAGGTGCAGTTGGATTCATGAATGGGTCAAATGGCTTTTAGTGTGAGACGGTGTATAGGATGGGCCAGAGTTTGCTTGAAAAACTAATGAAGCTGAGAATGCTCAACAATATGAGGAGGAAAAGAGTTAATAATAAGCAGCATCTGTGCATCAATCTTCAGTAAAAGAAGGTTAATAATCCTCTTGCATAAAACAGACAACTTGTCTGGACCTAGTTTAGGACCTTCATTGTGGGATAGTTGATACTCTAAAAGGTACAGCTAGATCAAGGTGTGTGTAAGAAATCTGTAAGTCACAGTAGGAAATTAGAACTTCCTCCACTTGGCTTGTAAATAGGAAAATACTATTTACTCAGTCATTTGACCCACAAGAGAAAGAACTTCTCTATTACCTGTAATTAAAAATAACAGACGCTCATTGCTCCACTATGAAAGGATGTTACTGCTCTTGCTCTATGCAACCATGATGAAAGACATTTGTTCTGTATGAAACACAGGCTATGACTTCTGTAAATTAATTGTTTTGATATTGCTGTTGTGGTGCTTGCAATGGCAATAGCCCAGGCCCTATTTATCGTCAATCTTTGGATGGTTTTTGGAACAGGAAAGTACATCCTGCACCTTGAAGTACACAAAATATTTACTACCCAATGCAGAGAAACATGTGCCCTACCAACATTCCATGGCTTGACTGGATGTGACACTGTGCCACGCTTGGCATCTCATATTGATAAAGAAACTTGGAAAAACTGGTGCTCATTCCCAGAGCTCAGTATAACAATTATCAATCTCTCCTGTGCTGATGTGCCAGAAGAAAGCATGCAGAACCTCAAGCGGTTTTCTGTACTTATGTAAAACAAGACATACACTTGCAATAACGTATCAGGTAAAAGAAAGCTAAAAAACTGAGGACACACTGCCTATGTCTTTTGCCCTGATGCCATATGATAAAGGGCAGAATTTATTTCTCACTCAAAGAATTTACTTCACACCAGTGGGAAAGGAGGGTCTATATTAATACTACATACAAAGAAATCCTAGATTGTACGCTCTCTGGGTAGGGACCATAATCTTTGACTGATGTCCCTAGGTACCACAGTAGGAGAAATAATAATAAAAATATATGGTAGAACAAAGGTAAACAGCTCATTTTTTTTAAAATAATATTTTTTTCATATGCATCTACAATAGTCTATATTTCTGGCAACAAAAAAACCTAAAGTGATATATCCATCAGATGCCAAGATTGTTATAAAAATAACTCAGAAATTGCATTTTAGTTTAAAAATATATGAGGAAACAACTTTGGAAACTTTAGAAATAATGCTACCACGAAAACCACATTCCAGAGCTGAACGATGAAAAAAATTAAAGTTACTTTTTAAAAATTGATAAATTAGATGTATCAGTATGTTAACAACCTATCATTCAAAATAAGTGGATGTTTAAAAAAATCTGTTACTAACTATATAGATAATTGTCAATTAAAAAGTTAATACAAAGTTATGTTTGGGAAAATAAATGCACAACTTCTATGTATGTCATAAAAACTGTAAATTGTTCCCTCTCATCCCTAATAGGACTTAGTGGACTTTCTCTTCGTATATATCAGCAATGTAGTAGTGTTACAGTTGCTGGGGAAATCACAGCTCGAAATGTTCTAACTTTTGAGAGCTCAGTTCTCAACTATAACATTGTATGAACATTGTTTTTGCATTTTTTTAAACAAAGCAAAACGCAACTGATCAAATATCCTACTTAGGAGCATTAGGCTGGAACTTTCTCTGTGGACAGGTTATTCCCTAATTGCCTACTGCAGGGTATCTTACACCCTCCTCTGAAACATCTGACACAGACCACTGTTTGAGACAGGAGACAGGATTAGATGGAACACTAGTATGGTCCTGTATGGCAATTACTATATTCCTATGTTATTAGTAAAGTGTGGGATGCAAGAGTCAAATGTGAGCAGTTCCAGATATATGCTCTATGTTAATACACTTAGGGGGGAGTACACATTGGTATTTCTAAGCCTTTGAATACACTGAAGGCTCTCGTGAGGACTAAAGCCCAGATTTTTAAAGGCTTTGTTCAGGAGTCTACCTCCAACTTGGGAGTTAGGTGCCCAAACGCATTTAAAAATCTGGCCCTAAGTCTATGACAAGTGTGAATTAATCAACTCATGGAAAAATAGTAATGATGATAAAAAAAAATCCACCTGATTATTTTAACACGTTTAAAGCAACCTTTCTTTCTTTCTTTCTTTGTCTTTTTTTTTTAAAGCAAACACCACACTGGATTAATATAAAAACAGCTGAACAGATCTCCTGTTAATTTCCAAAAAATTGCCTCTGACTTCAGAACAAGCATAAGAAATTCTACCCAGAATGGTAATTCTTACAAAAAGTTATACACAACTAAAAACTGCATTTAGAATAAAATGCCTCCTGAAACATAAACAAAAATACAGACATATATATAGTAGTCACAGAAAAATTTCTCCAGCATCAAATATACTTCATGGATGAAAGAGTGAAGAGCATAATCAGAGAGATTGCCCTTGAAGACAGTTAACATAAATGTTGATTCTTTCCACAGCCTTGCAGTTGGAGATATATTGAGGGAGAACACCAGATGCTCTGGATATTAGATGGTGTCATCCAGTGGCAGATCAAGACACTGGCTGAGTATACCAGAGAAACACTGTGCCACCTTTTCAAGCTTTTTTCTTCACAGTCATGAGGGCTAGAAACAATACCTTTTTTTGTCTTGTTTTTTAATTAAAGTAGATTCTGATGTCATTGTCAGCACTTGCCTAGCCTTAATTTGGCTCTAACAGGGGCTGTACCGAGCCACATTGTTAAGATGAGCACATTCTCAGTAACATGAGCTTAGAACCTTCCTGAAGGCAGTGACCACTGGGTCCACATTCACATGCCCTTTTGCAATACGAGATATATAAAGATATATATAATGCCAGTGCTTTTAGTTCTTTTCCACTTTTGCACAAATAGGACTCTGAAGAAGCGAAGAAGATGTGGCACTGAGTGTGACTGAAGACTGATGTTGACAGGATTACTGCTACTTGCTCTTGTTTCCTCAAGGGAGCTATCTTTTCTTAAAAAAACAAAAACAAAAAAAAACTGTGAGACATCAGAAGACCTGGGTTTCTTGAGCTTCTGCAGGGTACTATAGGTTTTGCAGTTAAAGAGATCAAATCTTTCACCAGAAAGAGATTTGATAAAGGGTCAGAATTCCTGTATTCAACGTCACAGCTATAAGTAGTGAATAAGGCAGCTGCATCTGAAATGTGAAACTGTCCTCCAGGAGTGAGGAAATATTCTCCAGCCTTCAAATATGTCTCCCTCCTAAAGTGAACTATGTTGTCATGGTCTTTCTTTTGGAGAATGGCTCAAGAATTCTCCCCTCTGAGAACTCTCAGCATCTACAAACACAAATAGGGATACTGATGTGGGCTGGATGGACAGACCACAAAAATATTCAAAGCCTAACTCAGTTAACTTAGCCTCTCAGCTCTTTCAGCCACAGCAGGGAGAAAGCAAGCAATGCACCAGAAGTCTTTAGTCTTTAGCAAGGATTCTTCAATGCAGAGGGCCAACTTTGCCTGTGGTGCTGTTCCTGTTTATTGAACAGCTGATTTATACCTGTATGCCTGACACCTCAGCTAAACAACCCAGCGGATCCTGAAACAGACTGAAGTGAAATAGACTAACAATGCTGAAGAAACTCGAGCTTTCACACATTATTCTTTCAAAATTCTTGCAGTAACATCATGCAATAACAATGTGATGTCTCATATTAGAGTAAACTGAATGTTAATGATGCATTAGATTTTTTTTCTTTTATTTCACCCCCCGTGTGGTGTTACTTTAGAGCAGAGTGAAAGTTGTTTGGGTGGGTGCTCTAAGTGTGCATTTCCATATAGTAATTTGTTTGGATTTCTTTCTACGTTTAATTTTAACTCGTAACTACCTGGCTTTATAATGCTTGGTTTTGAAATCATTAAACATCCATGTAATATATTTATATATCCTAAATTACTCATATTTTACCTACATAACAAGTAGGATGAATCCCTTCTTGAATGCAGAAAAAGGCTCACGCTTAACTATGGAGCTGCAACTGGTGTCTCCATAATTAGTTGGCTTGTAGAGCAACCACAATCAGTGAATATTTTTGGGATGCCCATGTCATGGAAGGCCACAAGTTGGGTTGGTTAGATAAAGCTCTACATTATCCTAAACATGACCTCAAATAGCTATTTAATTTCTAGTAGAACGCTGAATGGCTTTGAGAAATGTAAAGTATGTACTTTACGATCTTGGTGACGCTAAAGCTCTTGAAACTAAATCACTAGTTTCTCATATTGGATCTGGTAAGTTGAAGGGTTATTGGAGACAAAAGAGTAAAAGGCTGTATTCTGGCACTGTTTTGTTCTGTCTTGACTTTCCTTCATCCCAGATTTACTTAAGCTTTTCCATCACATCAGAGATTATATTTTTTCAGAACTAGACAACCAATAATTTTTGCCTATTTGAATAGTAGTTCTATATATAAGATTATACTTGGACTATCCCATGGACATAATAGTTTGTAAAAAAAAAAAAATAGCCTGCATACCTGGATCTAACTCCAATGCTTCATTATGTTTTTTACTCATTTAGGTACCAGAGTGACATATCTGGAGAATGAAGCTAAGGATACAAATCATGATATTGGTTTTTTAAACATGAATACCTGTATTCTAAAAATGAGACTAAACTCATCATTTTCTCTCTTTACTGACTTGGCGTAGATTTGAACAAGAGCTGTAGAGCTGAAAAATATTTCATATCCTCTCACAGTATAATAGGGAAGGGCTGTGGCCTGATGCACAGAACTAGGAGTCAAAAGACTTGGATTTTATTCCTCACTCGGACAATGACCTGTGATGTGACTTTGGGGGAATCACTTTCACTCTCTGTACCTCTGTTTCCCTCCCATACTTTGTCTGTATTGCCTATTGAGACTGTAAGCTCTTTGGGACAGGAATTCTCTCTCATATATGATTGTACAATGATTAACACAACGACTATGCAATCTTGGTTGGGACTTCTGGGAACTATTAAAATACAGATAATTAATAACACTAATAAATATTAATCCTGTGAGCAATCCAATTTTCTTCAGCAGCACAAAACCTCAATATATCTAATAATGGGTAAATAAGAACATAAGAATGGCCATACTGGGTCAGACCAAAGGTCCATCCAACCCAGTATCCTGTCTGCTGACAGTGGTCAATGCCAGGTGCCCCAGAGGGAGTGAACCTAACAGGTAATGATCAAGTGATCTCTCTCCTGCCATCCAGGTCCACCCTCTGACAAATAGAGGCTAGGGACACCATTCCTTACCCATCCTGGCTAATAGCCACTAGTGGACATAACCTCCATGAATTTATCTCATTCTCTTTTAAACCCTGTTATAGTCCTAGCTTTCACAAATGTTGACTTATCAATGATGACCACTGAAACAGTGACACTGATATTAAAAAGGGTATATTCAGAAGCAAAGGAAAGCATAATCTTGATTATCACTGAGTTTTTGACCATGTACTAGTGTTTGGGCCAATAAACCAGGCTAAGGTTTTTCAGAAACAGCTAGCAGATTCTTTCTATCTCTTCTGAGATATGATCTCTTTTGGCAATGTCATCATATATCTTGACTTTAGCAAAGCTTTTGAATGGTCTCCCACAGTATTCTTGCCAGCAAATTTAAAAAAATATGGATTGGATGAATGGACTATAAGGTGGATAGAAAGCTGGCTAGATTGTTGGGCTCAACAGCTAGTGATCAATGGCTCGATAAATATTTGGCAGCTGGTATCAAGTATTCAACATTTTTATTAATGATCTGGAGGATGGCGTGGATTGCACCTTCAGCAAGTTCACAGATGACACTAAGATGGGGGGAGAGGTAGAGACGCTGGAGGGTAGGGATAGGTTCCAGAGTGACCTAGACAAATTGCAGGACTGGGGGGACAAAAGAAATCTGATGAGGTTCAACAAGGACAAGTGCAGAATACTGCACTTAGGATAGAAAAATCCCATGCACTGCTACAGGCTGGGGACTGACAGTTCTGCAGAAAAGGACCTGGGGATACAGTGGATGAGAAGCTGGATATGAGTCAGCAGTGTGCCCTTATTGCCAAGAAGGCTAACGGCATATTGGGCTGAATTAGTAGAAGCACTGCCAGCAGATCAAGGGAATTGATTATTCCCCTCTATTCGGCACTGGTGAGGCCACATCTGGAGTATTGCGTCCAGTTTTGGTTCCCCTCACTACAGAGGGGATGTGGACAAATTGGAGAAAGTCCAGTGGAGGGCAGTTAAAATGATTAGGGGGCTGAGGCACATGACTTATGAGGAGAGGCTGAGAGAACTGGGCTTGTTTAGTATGCAGAAAAGAAGAATGAGGGGGGAATTTGATAGCAGCCTTCAACTGCCTGAAGGGGGGTTCCAAAGAGGATGGAGCTAGGCTGTTCTCACTGGTGGCAGATGACAGAACAAGAAGCACTGATCTCAAGTTGCTGTGAGGGAAGTTTAGGTTGGATATTAGGAAACACTATTTCAGTGGGAGGGTGTTGAAGCACTGGAATGGGTTACCTAGGGAGGTGGTGGAATCTCTTTCCTTAGAGGTTTTTAAGGCCCGGCTTGACAAAGCCCTGGCTTGGATGATTTAGTTGGTGTTGGTCCTGCTTTGAGCAGGGGGTTGGACTAGATGACCTCCTGAAGTCTCTTCAATCCTAATCTTCTATGGCTCTACGATTTTTCTATGATTCTATGGCCATATGCAGATCTTGTTTCCAACGATGTCACTGTCTTCCAAGATAGAAAACACACTAATCATGACTCTATAATGGGTTTCTTCCTGATGTTTATATTCTGTGAATACACTATACATCTCATGCTAATTATGGGCCATTATTAATCAATAATTACAGCAATAATAATAAAAGGACTTGCAATGAAAATCTAAGCAGCTAACTCTCCCAGAACAAAAATTAAAAAGCTACCACCTGTATCACTACAGCACAGTCAAAAACCCAATAAGAAATATTTTATAACTAGGGAGAAAACAAACACAAGAAAAGAAGGAACTGTCAGGTGAAGCAAAGATTTTCAAAGTGAGATTACAGTTATGGAGCTCCCTATGACACTGTCATGAGAAAAACAAAGAGCAAGTTATCGAAAGAGAACATTTTATTGGGGTAGATGTCTGTCTGCAGATTCCTCATAGGGATCCTTTAAGAATCTCTCTAAATATGGGCTTCATATAGGATTGCATGGAACTTCATTTTTGCGTACATTTTATGCTGTGTTATATACTCTGATATACTCAATCTCAATTTAAAGGCAAGAAATGGTCCAATCCTATGGCGTTTTATAATCTGGAGTTTTGACACTGACTTCACTATGAGCAAGATCAGATGTCAGTGTGCATAATCTCAAAGTGAAGCCATATATAGCAGGAACAGAATCCAAACTACCTCTTTGTAGTGGATACCACTATAAAGCGTAAACAGTATTTATTTAAATTTATAATTGAGATGATGCTGTCAGTATACATACACTGCTGTACATTAGGTGAAGTATTCTAAAAAAAAAAAAAAACCCAACAACTCTCACCCTGGAGTGCTTATAGTCTACAATCACAATAAACATAATACAATAAAATATAATAAACAAACACACTGTATTAAATGGTAATTGTAGCCAAAATGCTTCATGAATAGCTGGGTTTTAAGAGGTATTTTTTAAAATTTATGTAGTAGTTTAATTGCATGCCATTAGAATTAAAAAAATTTAGTCTTGACAGTTACTGAGAAATTCTTTCCTTTAAATGTATGTTAGATCATTACTAGCCAAGAAGATTGTCTGATTCAATATCACTTATGCTGATGATCTAAACACATGCTTAAAAAGGACAGAAAGCGTCATAATCATTTGCTTTAAAAATGTAGTATTAGAGTATTATGTTACAAATTGTAAAATCCCAGTTAAATTAACATTATTATTTAAATGCTTATCTAAAATGTCTGAAGAGCTCTTCAAATGATTCCCTCCCAACACACACAAATAAAACATTTCCAGAGACTGAACTATCCAGCACGATGCTGAATTAGGCCTTGTCTACACTACGGGGGGAGACCAGTCTAAGTTATGCAACTTCAGCTACATGAATAATGTAGTTCATACAATCATAGAATATCAGGGCTTGAAGGAACTTCAGGAGATCATTTAGTTCAACCCCCTGCTCAAAGCAGAACCAATCCCCAATTTTTGCCCCAGATCCCTGAATGGCCCCCTTAAGGACTGAACTCACAACCCTAGGTTTAGCATGCCAATGCTCAAACCACTGAGCTATTCCTCCCCCCTTAGATCTACTTACCATGGGGTCCACACTATGCGATGTCGACTGGAGATGCTCTCCCGTCGACTCCCCTTGCACTTCTCATTCAGGTGGAATACAGGAGGCGACAGGAGAGTGATCGGCAGTCGATTTAGCAAGTCTTCACTAGACCCACTAAATTGACTGCCGATGCATCATTCGGCACATGTCGAACCCCCAGTAAGTGTAGACAAGGCCTAAGCATGGTTCTTTTAGCACCGCAAAAGGAGACCTGGGTTTTATTCTTGGCTCTGACACTTTCAGTAGACTTGTTGTGCAAGTCACTAGTCCTCTCTGTAACTCAGCTTCCCAATATTTAAAATGGGAGTATTAAAACTAACCTCATTAAGGTGCTGTGAGATTTAATTTATTTTAAAATATTTAAATAAGAAAACTGGATAGAAGATGCTAAATAAGTGCTAAACATGATCAAAGTATGTATTTTCCACTGAATGCATCCGCTGAAGTGAGCTGTAGCTCCCGAAAGCTTATGCTCAAATAAATTTGTTAGTCTCTAAGGTGCCACAAGTCCTCCTTTTCTTTTTGATCATACAGACTAACACAGCTGCTACTCTGAAACCTGAAAATATTTGTGATTCTGGAAAATATATTCAGCAATTTCTGGTTTCCATACTGCACATTGCAGAGAAAAGAGACAGTTTTGAGATGGATCTACTTTCCAGATACAAATATCCACATTTAACACTCCAATTATATTTCTGTTATGCCCTACGATTTATGATGAAGCTGATACATTTTTAATATCATCAATTGAAAAATGTCAATTTATAAAACAGAGAAGTAAAAGCCACACGTACACAAAATGTGCTAATAAAAACTCCTATTTCTATCATAAACAAACGAGACAATTACAAGCATCCAAGCCTTTACAATATATTAAAAGGGAGTGTCAGTGGAGACAATACTCCAAATATACACCTGTGTTTTCATGCTGTATTTAAAATATCATTTACACTTTTTCTATCTGCTCTACAGTGTTACCTATCAATGATTATTGAAAATAAATAAAAATATATTAAAAAATAACTACATGGGTCAACTGGCATGAAATACTAACACACCACCTACTTTGTGTGTATACACAATCTGAAGAGGGGTTAAAATCAGTGAAGCAAGCTTTTCAGGACTAAAGAAGTTTATGGACAAATTAACATCATATACTTCTCACTGGAGTTTTGCAACTTATTTAAGTGAGTCTGGAATTTCATCTCCTATGTTTCTGCCTTTGTTTCTATCATCCACTCCTGACTCCATGCTTTCTTTCATTTAGATCAGCAAAGACCACAGACCAAGCAACCATTCATCTATCTTTATTTGCTCATAATTATCTCTGCCTCAAAAATCACTCCCCAAAACCCAACTGTTCCATAAGGAACTGAAGTACTCATGAAATTTCACTGACTGAGGTTTTAATTATATGATATCTGTTTGGGCCTTTAGATTGTAAGCTATATTATGTAATACCTTTTGTGATGTATGCATTTTTAATATTATTAAGTACCATGTCCATGGTTCTATATGCTCTAAATAATAGCAGCATCAATTTGAAAGAGATACTTGCTAGAGAAATGTTTCTAACATGTTATGTTGTGTTTTCTTCAACATCAAGCATGCAGGCCTCCTCTTCCATCTACTGATAGAGTTTTCTTGGACAGATGTGGTGACTGAAGGGAGAATTTAATTAACCCTTTACATTTTGAGATCCTCTTTGGGACGCTTACCATATTGATATTGTTGGAATACAGGAATGTTCCCTTTCCATGATATTTTTGTAGGGCTGCTTTTCAAAGACTGCTTGAGTAGCTGTTTCAGTTTGTAAGATTTTGCACCATTAGTTCTATTACACCTTGGTATATAGTAAGAAATAAATTGGTTTTCCTCAACCTGGCACACAAAGATCTAGAGTGCACCCCGTGGCTTATCACTGGAGAACGTGTAGTAGCACCAACAACAGAAGATGTCAAGGTGGCAATTTTAAGACCAAAAAAAAAAAAAAAAAAAAGTGCCAGCATTAGAAGTGTTAGTACTTGTAGGTTGGTATTAAGCTGCTCTTTTACTCTGCATTATGACACGTTCTGGTTCCTGACGTGTGCACTGAGAGAATCTGTTGCTAGATTTATGACTAAAATACAAAGTAAGAGTAATGCATGATCAATTAGTTAATTTCAATAATTCATTTTTTAATCTCATACCTATCCTGGCAAGTTGAAGTGTGAACTAAGAGGAACACTTACCCTGAAGGTGGCATATAACTGGATACTTAATTTCTCCTTTTGAAATATGCAAACTACAGACAAAGCAATCACGTTGGTTGATACAGCAATGGCACAATTAACACATACACTAAGTAAAATATCCAAAAATATAGCCCAATGAGCATGAAATGAATAAACAATACAAATATCTGATTTATGCAGTAAAATGAATCTGTTAAGAAAAAAATCAGCAATTGCAAACAAGGAACGGATAGAATGGCATTTTAATGTGACTTTCTGCCCTGGATTTTTATTTGGAAGGGAGCAGAACTAACAACATATATCACTACATCTGGGTGTAGGTTCTTTAATGTCTAGACAGAGGGCATTGTTTTTGAAACAACTTCTCTGTAAGCATTTACAATTGCTTAATTAAATAAATGCCGCTGGAAAGATAACTTATACCCTGACAGTGATTTCACTTGAAGCTATTTTTAAAATTACAGAACAAAGAATCACCATATCTGACTTGGATGCAAAAGAGACAGTGACTTAAAATTAAGCAAAAACAATTCAGAATGCTAAGTAGTTTACAGAATATGTTCCTTGGCTGTTTTATGGATCAGCAATTTTTATATCATTGTACACTGATATGTTTGTTAAATTCAAGGATGGTATGAGACACCTGCTTGAGTGGTGGAATCTTAAACCAGTGTAATTAGGAACCTGCTTGGGAGCAGACCCTTTAATAGAATCATGCTGAGTGGGGAGCCATTCACACATCCCCACTCAGCTCTTCACAGGCTTTTCTGGGCAGTCAGCCAGCTAGTGGGAGAATCAGACCAGTAAGAGCTGTTGCAAAAAGTCTGGAAGAGTGGCTCACGAAAACCTGCATCTCCCACAGCCATAAAGGAGCTACTCACGCAGCAGAAAAAGGAGCAGTTATGGTGAATGTGAAGGCTGTGCAGGGAGCATAGGGGGCGGGTTGGGAGTGGGTAAAGGTTTCCAGCTGTTGAGGCAGTGCAAAGAAAAGAAACTTATTTTTAGGGCCTGGACTCCTGTAGTTTACAGACCAGATAAGGAAAAAGACAGACACTCCTCCATCCATCCAATTCACAGCAGTAGTTCCTGGTATAAGGCAAATGGCAGGATCCATCATGAGAAGAATTTGGGGCTATGGGTCCGCTCTTTAGTCTGAGAAAAGAATAACTATTTTCTAAATCCTGGGCCTGAAATTTGTGAGCCTATATGAAGAGTAGGAGTGAGTGAACTTGGGATACTTTTCCCTAGGGCTGCCAACCCTTCCAGGATTGTCCTGGAGTCTCCAGAAATCAAAGATTAATCTTTAATTTAATTTAATTAAAGATGAAACCATGTGATGAAACTTCCAGGAATACGTCCAATCAAAATTGGCAACCCGACTTTTTCCCCCACTCCACAGTCAGTAGGGATAGTCAGAGGATCAGCAACATAGGTAACTTGAAGGTGAGGGGACAGGAGACTGATGACAGGAGCAAAGAAAGCAGATGTACAGGAAATGGTTTTCTAATCCTACAAGAATTCCTGAGATGTCAACACATTTTCCCACCCGGGATCAGGACAAAAAGTCAAAATCTCAAAAATTTTTATGATTTCATATCTGCAAAAAATCTAATGAGGTAAATTGAAAATTTTGTTTCAGTCATTTCAAAATGTTTCATTTTGATTTCAACCTCATTTAAAAATATTGGCATGGGACACTTTGAGAATTATGAAACCTTGTAAAAAAATTCTCATCTAAAAATTTGTCCAAATTGACCCTTTCCCATTGTTTCACTCATGATGAATCGACATTTCCCGACGAAAAATGTTTTGCTGGAAAATTCCTAACCAACAGTAAAAGAAAGGATATAGGATTCAGAGACAGTTACAGTAATAAAATTCTGAGAGAGAGAGGCATAGAAACCAGGAGGTTGAACTGTCGCACCTGTATACATTGAAAATTAATATGCTTTCTAAACTTTTACAAAAAGCTCCCAAGAATATTTAGAATATTGCAACCTACCTAGGTGCTTACATGTATCTATTATTATAATGCACTATTCACTGAGCAGTCAGTGTGTTTGGTGTTATACAGAAAGCAATGGTCCTTGCCCCAAAGAGTTCTCTCTATATCACACACAGACCTCCAGCCATTACTACATCATCTCCTTCTCACTCACTGCAAGTAGAAGCGTGGAAAGCACAGTACGCATATGTACAATTTTTCGATATATGTCCCTATAAAACTCACAGGATCTGAAGAGTTGCAGAACTATTTTACATACATATCTAACAGAAACATTTGTTTTATCAGTGAAAAAAACAGCATGAATACGCTACAGATGTTTAATATAAGCTGAAAAGACATTTTCAGCAACAATAAATCATATGAAAACTAAAGTGGGTGATGAACAACATAAAATATCTTATACAAAATCATTCGTTTCAGTATTTAGAATGTGATAGAGGCATTCTAGGAATCTATTGGCTGACTATTTTTTTTTAAATGTTTGATGTTTCTAACAGTGAGAAGTGATTTAAAGCAATACTTGTCCTGACAGATGTTGTGGCTTAAAGATAACAGTAACATAAATAATCAAAGAGAGGACAGGTACTCTGGAATGGACCTCTATTCATGAGGGTAAAACCCATATAAATGAGAGAAGAATCAGGTTTTTAAAAGCATTTTCCTTACAATATTTCCAATACAATATTATGTATCCATTCATAGAATTATTATACACATCTGAATTACAGCCTGGCTCCTTCCTTTCTTACCATATTGATCTCTCCACATTACATGGAACTCTTGTCTTCTACACTGCTGAAAGCATGGAAGTTTACACATGCACACAGACACACTCACCTTAACTAAAAATAACTCCCTTGCCTCCTCTTCCTCTCTAGGGTTTATCCTTGCCTTTAGAGTGGGTATCACTGATGCAAATTTTTTCACCTTAGAGGATAACTGCATATCCTTCATAGCAGACTTACTAGGGAAAATGGGACTTATGCCTTTCCAGCAGCTAGCTTCCAGATTTAATTTACCCCAAGCCTCCATGTTTGCTTATATGTAGGCCACACATTTCCTTCAGGATTATACTCAAGAGGGCGAGTCTGTTTATCACTATTCTCCTCTTACATATTAGACATTTGCATCTCTCCAAATCAATGCTCTCGAGTATGTACAAAATGCTCATGCCTTGCTCCTGTGCTAAACAGGGCTTACTTAGTCTTAAGTGGAAGAGTTGTACAGAATATAGTTGGCTGGAAGATCTGGAAAGAGAGTTTTGGACTAATTAAATTGATTTCTATTTCTGGTTGACCTGGCACAGAGGAAACCCAATGCATGCTATTATCCAAAACATTTATTTCTCCTTTTATGTGTTTTAAGCAGGAATCCCATGTATAGTTAGGTGTGAGACCAGGATTGTATTCCGTATTTACAGGCCCCAAGACAAAACTGAAAGGCAAGTGCCCATGCTCCCCAGCTGTTTCCTCTGCTCTCCAATTTATTCTACCCACTTATGCCTATTTTGTCCTTTTTCACTTTCTCATCAGGTTCTTTATATTACAATACATGTTATGTTTTTAAAATCCATTCTTGAATAAGTATAATATTTTTGTTCACTATTTTATACCAATTTATCTTACCAGAAGATCCCAAGGCAGATGACTGAATTAGGGGCAGCTTGAGGCAGGGAGAGCCGGCAGGTGAGACCAGAAGTAGGCTACATAGGTGTCCTTGTGGGAACACGCGTTTCTATCTTCTGAAGAAAATGGTGCACTGTTTACCTCCCTCTAACCCTATCACTCTTTACGCTACCACTCAGAACCCCATTCACTCTTTACTCCGCCCAAACAGACCCCTCTCAGTTCCACCACTGGTTCTTTCTCTGTCACATGTTGTATGCACATGTACATACACCTGCACATATACACATACATACACCAACACACACCCATAGCTTGCTCATACCTTCACCAGCCAAAATATGCTGTTCAGTATTTTGTTTTTCTAATTTTATTTCTGAGTTGTTCTTTATTAATTTCCATTTGTCATTAACATACAATGAGATAAAATATTTTGTAGGATCAATGACCTCTCTATGACAAATCAGGGCTTGTAATCTCTTTGTTCTGAAGGTGCATTGTCAGACTTATCTTTGAATAAAATACTTTACAAAAAGATAGTGTCTGACATTTTAGACATTTTATATATTTCCAACTTCCAACGCGTATTTCCAACTTCTGGTATTCTTGATACTAAACACTAAGAAAATAAACATTAAGTAATGAAACTTAAGTGTATACTTAACTTTCCTAAAACCAAATTTTATAAAATGATTATTTCAATGACGTGTTCATACTAAACAAACAAAGCTTACCTTAACAACTAACACTCCCTACAGCATGATATTTATACAACAGGCTTGGTACACACTGAGCTTAACCCTTTGGTTCCAGGAGTCATGATTTCCTGACATAGCATCCTAATACAAAATGCACTCGTATTGATGTTGGAAGCACCAAATCTTCTAGCACCAAGATGTTAATAAGCAACCAGTTAGCTACAAATACATTACCCTACAGAATTAAAAACAAATATTAGTTTGTTCCAATTAAGAAAAAGTTTGAAGACTGACTTCATGAAAGTGAAGTGCTCCATTATAGAGATTACACTGGATAGAAAAAAAACAAACAGATTTTCATAGATCTTATAGAAAAAAAATGTAGCTTGCCATCCAAATAGTTATGCAGCCTACAGTGGAATGTAAAACATGAACAATGTAAAGATTAGACTACCTGAAATAAAGGAAATAATCCTAGCGCACTAATGCTCAACTATGATAGCAAATCAATAGCATTCGCACAGTTGTTGAAGAACCACAAGTCTGACTCATGGCTGTACATGTAACAAGAACAATAATGCTGCCAGTTTTCATCCCTAAGCTACATGACACTAGATTCTTCAGTGGCTGTAGGAAAGTTACTTCTCTGAAAAGGTTCTAAAAGTCTAAGTGATTTTTATGTATTATACATACTCTGGGAATGTACTGTCATGCATTTAAATAATTCCAGGAGTGTGGCCAGCTTGCTCCATGACAGGTCACCATAATCACAGCATCACTAGTGAAGATAACGAATTTTCAGGAACCAAAAATAACATTACAGAAATCTTATCCTTAGTATTACAATATGTTTTTAAGGATGTACAGATAAGACAGTAAAAGATATTATCTCATAATACTTAGGATAATATCTTCTGTTCTCATCAGTATCCCTATTTAGGTTTCAGAGTAACAGCCGTGTTAGTCTGTATTCTCAAAAAGAAAAGGAGTACTTGTGGCACCTCAGAGACTAACCAATTTATTTATTTATTTATTGGTTAGTCTCTAAGGTGCCACAAGTACTCCTTTATCCCTATTTAGTTATTCTGCTATATGTTGTTAATCAATGTACCTACTGATTGGATCCATTCAATTTGTGCATTAGGGTAATGAATGGCATATCTAAACATGTTTCAAATACATTTATTCAGATATCTATACATGAAAGTAAAATCACTACTACAACTCGTACTCAAGCTTGTCAAATGGGATGTTTTTCTCTGTTTTGCATAAGACATGCTAATGCTTATGCCATCTGCAGCCCTGAAACCCAGAAAAAATGTAAATAAAAAATAGAGGTAAGTAGATAGACATACGCATTCTGGGCACAGGCCATCTATATAAATTTTACAGCTATGCAGTTATCATTCAGAACAATGCCACATCCAAGTCTGAACCACGAGCACCTTTAAGAAATAATATTGGTGATCTAACCAGACAACGGTAATATTTTTCTATTTCAATACATAAATAAATACATATACATATAAAATGCAAAACATAAGACTTATCTCCTTTTATCCAGCTTATATAACATGCTGTCACTTTCAAAAGGATTTTTTCATAAGAAGCAAGTAAGAACTGCTTTGGATCACTACCCGAATTCCTCTAGAATGATCCCGGAAGGTTCCCTAAAGGCATACTGTGTGTAAAGTACTGTAAGAAATCCATGGCCCACTACCCCAAAACCCTACTTTTGTAGAGGAGTGTGAAGGGAGGTTGAAAGTTTTTGCAGTAAGCTTTCAACCTGCTGATTAGCTAATGTGTGCCACAGGCCACTAAAATACTGCACGTTTCTGAGTAATAAAGAAAACACACATAAAATACCATACTGAATGTTTCAAAACACCGAATAAAATTTGTAACCCAATGGCTACAAAAATATAAAATTTTTTCCTCGTTCTTTCTCCTTATGTATGTGCTCCTTATTTACATCAAAATATGGAGTGCATAAGTGGTGCAATGGGAAATAATACCTAACTCCCCCATTTGACTGCAGATATGTAAACTAGTTTAAAAGTTTTATTAGATTCATAATGTAGTCCCAATCTGTTTCCAGTTGCCAGATTGGTCAGTTGCTCTGAAATTAGAAACACACTAATTCTGAAACTAATTTAATATTTTGGTGGGAGAAGTTTGTTCTCCCCTTTTACTTCAAGCATACGTTTCTTTGTATTTGTGTCCTCTAAACTCCACATTGTTAACATATATGTATCGGTACCTATTGCTGTGAAACTTTGGCATTAAGTTACCATTTAAATCTGGCATAATGATATAGTAATGTTGTACAATTTTATGACCTGTACTACAACATTTGGCTTAACAGGCATCATAATGCTCAAGATGTAAATTTCCACTACATAACGAACAATGCAAAGCTCTGTATTAGCAGTCAATGACAGAAATAAAAAAGCTCCAAGGACTTATTTTCAAATCTTTTTATACACTTTACAGTCAGAAGGAAAAATAAAAATGGAATTATACTCAGGCCTTAATTTACGACATATGATACCTAAACTGAAGTTGGAGAGCAAATTTCATTTTTCTTTAATTTAAAAAGTATCAGATAAAGTGCACACACTTAATATGAGCCACTGTGGGCATTCTGGGTGTCTAGAGCAAAATCTGGCACAAAAAAGCAGCAATCCTGGCTTTAGAGAGCTTTTGAAAAGAAAATATTTGCTATTTGCTTTCTTTATTTACTCCTCCCCTGTTTCACCACCACTGGTGAGAAGGAAGCAAGAGGCATCTTTACCACTTAGGGCATGTCTATACACTGCAGTTAAACAAACATGGCTGCCCATGACAGCTGACTCAGTTTATGGGACTGTTTAATAGATGTTCAAGCTCAGGCTGGAGCCCGAATACTTACAAAGCAATTACAAAAGTTCCACAACCCAAGCTCCGTGAACTCAAGTCAATTGACATGGTCCAGCTGTGGCTGTTTAATTTTAACGTAGACATACCTTCCCTTTTCCTGGGAGATTGAAAGACACAGGGCATATCCTCCATGTTTGATCCAGAGGGAATTTGAGGACACAGAGCATCTCCTCCAATCTCTCCCCCTCTTTCAGAAGACTCTCTCCCTGTCTCAAAATAATCACCATCCTTCTAGGTTTCAGGTCTATGTGTTCTCCCTTCTTTCATCACTGTCCATCCCTCCTGGCTGTTCCTTCCAACACTTTGCTCCTTAGACCGGATATAAAAATCAGGTGGTGGGTGGAGCGTTGAGCTGCCAATCCTACCCTTAAGAACTCACTGAAGAAACATGGCTGGCAGGTCAGGCAGCTGCTGCCTCTATGGCCACTTTTTTTTGTCTCTGTCCTCAGCTTTCAGAACATCCAGTAGAGGGAAAAGCCAACACTGAGGAGAAGGGTGGGGAAGCTGAGACAGTCTCAGGACTCTTGCTTGCTTTCTACAGCAGATCCTCATGGCATGATGCCAACTATATATATTTAATTCCCCTTAGACATCTGCCTGTGTCTTTGGCCTGGTTGTAAGCACTTACAGTTGGTTTAAAAAAGCCAGGGCAGTCCTCACTGAGCTGAGACAGCTCGTAAGTATGCAAATTGCTGCAATTTAAAAAGCACATTGGAAAAAGGTGGAAGCGTAGAGCTGTGTGAACGAGTCCTTATGTTCCTTCATGAATGTGTCACAAAGAAAAGGGTGAAAATGTGGAATTACATTAAAAAGTGCATAAGTGAACATAATGTTTCTGGCAAAATTTCGAAAGAAAGAAAGAAAGAAAGAAAGAAAGAAAGAAAGAAAGCAAGCTCTTGTGTGTGAGATACTCCCTTAGACACCCCAGAAGAGAAAAATGGCATGAAGACTAAAGCCAAAGAACACACCACACAAATTACATCTGAGACAAAAAAACACTTATTTAAAGAAGGTGAACTGAGGATGCAGAGCAGCCCCAAGTGGCTGTTTGGAATTCTGGCTCAGTGGAGAACACCAACCAGAAAGGCATCACACAGAAATTCACTGGCCTACCAAAGAATATGTGACCTCCAAAAGGCCTTAAGCCTCCCCCGGAAAAGTAGATAGGGGCTGTGAGGGAAAAGATGGGAGGAATTATACTTTCTTTACACTCAGAGCCATGCACAATCATCTCACATATTGCTTTTGCTGTTCACCAGTGAAAATATGAATATTTGGTTTGCTTGAAATGAGTGAGAATCTCTGGTGTTAGCAGTGTATAATTTCATATGTAACTCTTACTTACAACAACCTACAAATGAGGTAAAATTTACCAAAAAAACCCACAAAACCTTCCTGGGATAGCATGTTTTACCTTTTACAAATGGCACACATGCTTTTATCAATAAAGTATTTGAAAAAATTACTCAACATGTGGTAAAACAATTCACATAATCTGAATGAAACACAGCATTCAAATATGAAACTCTAGAATATATTTTTCTAAAAGCAGCAGGTGCAGCTCCTTTGCAATTCACCGAGTTGTGTTGGCAGCTTTGGGTTGTTCTGCATTTGTCCCTTGGTTAGAATGCTGTTGGATTATCTAGGGCTGCTTTGTTTTCTTAGACATCATTTTACTCTTAGTCTTGACATAGGAATTTTTACATCCATTTGTGAGTAAGAGCACACAAAATCTCTCAAGATATCTATACAAACATTCTTTATATTGTAGCTATTGAACTCAGATTTGGTTTGCATCAATCTCTGTAGTAAGTGACCTTTTAAGTATCTACAAACTACAGCATTTTCTTATTGTGCAGTGAGTTTTCTTTATGAATCAGAAATGAACTACTAGCACGCAAGCATATCTACTGTATTTGTGAAACTGTACATATGCAAGAGTACACTACAGACATACACATAGATGCGCGAGCACAATGCACTTCCTTGTGAATAAGGCCCCAAAGATAAGCATATTTTACTAACCTGCAGTGGTCTCTGTTTATCACTGCCCTTAGGAGATTTCAGTCCACTTGTCTGTTGCTGTAAGAGAAGCTGTCTTGCTGCTTGGAGTGCCTAAAAGTAAAAAGACAATCCTGAAATAATTTTTGAACATTTCATAGAAAGAGGCTGGTTAGTCACTGTGAATATTAGGTAAGTACATTCAGAGAAAATATAGTCTCCTCCTATTCAATCTGTAATCATTAGACTTGAGTTTTTCTTAAAATACACAAGAAAAATCCTCAGAATGTACATATATAAGACTTCACTAGAATTTATGGATGTACATGAAATCCTGCAGGAAATAAAGTTAATTTGTTTAAAGTGCTTGAAGAGGAAAAATCATAAACTGCATCAATAGCCTCATTTCCACAAGGAACTTGTCTTTGAGTGTTCAACTAAAATGCCCACTCCCTTGTAAATTATCATTCAATTTGCATTTTCATATTACAATTTTGAAGCAAAAGCAGTAGACTTCAAGTGTTACCGGAAGCTGTAATTAAATTTGACAAATCAACATCAGATTATCTTGAAAGTGAATTAATAAGGATATTCATTGAAGATTAAAAACACTTTTTTGTACTTACAATTCAAGGGGAAACCTCTCCTTTGACAAAATAAAGTGCAGTTTTAATGCTAAATAAAACTGAGTGGTTTTCATTTGCATTCTTAGTAAAATCAGAGAACAAAGAAATTACCACTCCACCAATCAGATTAGTTTCTGTGGATGACATTATCCCAATCAAAATATAAGATGTTTTCATTTATTTTATGTTTTCATTCCAACTCAGCAAAATAAAGCTAAGCAATAGAAATGTATATAAACATTCCATTTACCAGAAGAGCGCTAGTTTAAGTGAATTTTGTCCATACAATTATTGTAAAAACAAGAGCTACAAAACAGTACTTACTTACTAAAAGATTTTTTTAAAAGGAAAAACAGTTTAAACTAATTGTAAAACATTTATAATGAAGCTACTTGAAGAACTCTTTTTCTCCTCCCTCTTCAATGTCTGAGTTCAGTGAATAGCAGTTATGTTATTTAACAATGTATTAAACTACGTCATATTGCTGTTACTGGAACATACAGTATCTATAACACAATACAATGAAATCTTATTTCATCAATATTCTCCTAAAATAATCAAGATTCTCAGCTGATAAAGAAAGGTACAATTTTGATTAGACTCAAATGAGCTGGTTTTTAAGATAGTTTCTAGTATCCATGACAACAGTTGCTTTGACAAGATGTGCATATGGCATTACACTGCCAGCTGGTGTGAACAATGTTTGAACTACTGCATTGAGATGCTGAGCAAACAGAAAAAGTTGCCACGTCTTAACCCTCAGGGAAGGCAGTCATCCCCTGATCAATTATGAAAAGACAGAGAGAGGGCTGCTACAGTCTGGCTCCAAGCAAGTTTTCTGAGAAGGCAGGCAGACATAGAAAACCAAAGTAAACAAACTGAATGCACTAGCACCATCTCCTAACAACATTGATTTGTCTCCCCATAGAAGGATCTGGTACAAGTTTGCAAAGCATACTTTTAACATTTGGATACATTCCCACAACAATCTGCTTATTGTTTCATCAAATTCTCAAGTAATTACAGGTCAGCTTCAGCACTAGAAGGATTATTACATTCCCCTGAACCTAGGTAATGAGAGAGAGAGAGAGAGACCCAGCTTCTGTTCTTTAAAAACAAGTACAGTTCAATGTATTTCAATGTGCAGTTGGAGTATTTTGTCACCATAGAACTTGTGTTCTATTTGCTCCCCTAAATAGAACAATAATTTTCTTTGCAATCATAGTTCATGAATAGTTTCTAAAGGCCAAATCCTGGTCTTGTTGCAGTCAATGAAAAATATCCGTTGACTTCACTGGGATCAGGATTTGGCCCCAAGGTCCCATTCTGAAACATTTGGCTGAGAAATGGTACTGCTCAGGCATCACATTCATTTTGATTTGTAGTGAGTTTTATGATCCTTCACAATCTTTGGAGCTCTACCCGAGGGAGACTGGAATTAAAGAGAGGCTGGAATCATTGCACTGTTGAATTGACAGGAGCTTGCATAGCTCACCAATCGGATGGTGGTGTTACAAGGACCAGTGAAGAGATCTGAAGATAAACAGAAGACGGAAAGAGCCATGAATAATTAATTTCTCTTTATCTGTAGTGGTAGCAGAAAGTTCATTAAACTGATTTTATCTGGAAAAATCATAATACAGCATCTTGCTGGTATACAGACTGATCAATGCTTGAAAATAGTAATATCCATGGGTTATTTTCACACTCTGCAAGTTGTTTCAGTGTCCCAATCTTCCTCAGAAACACAGACAACTAGCACCAATATAAAAAGGAATCAAATCTCTGGCACAGCTCTAGATTTACTATACCAGAGAATCAGAGAACCAGAATCTGAAGCATCTCAGAATTTTGCCAAGCAATTGCTCAAATCATGGGTAGCATTCTAGCACAGCATCACTATAAGAAAGCATGAATCCTAACCACTACAAAAGAAGTCACAGTCTATGAAAAAGAAATACACCACAACAGGATATGTTTGCATAAAAAGCTATACTACTTAAACTGGCTTGATTTATATGTGCAGGTAGAGACATCTTTAAAAGAGTAAAGGCTCATCTTTTAATACAGAATGTCTTACAAATGATGACTATCGGAATACTTCAATGAGCTTATTGTGGCAGTTTAGATTAGTGTAAACACAGGAGATAGAAGAAGAACAGAAAACAATTTCAAAAGATCAGAGATGATTTAAAACTCATAAGGAGAAATCGCTGACAGTCTTTGTTCTTATGTCTGTTATCACATGACTCCTTTTTCCTCAATGTAGTGGTTAACACTTTGGTATTGCTTCTCAGTAAACAATTTCTCAGAGACATATTATTCATCTCAGATAATTATTATTGGCACTATTCAAAACTGTGAGAATTAGGGGACAATAAAACATTCAGTTCTACCAGTTCATTTACTGCTATTAAATCCTTGAAAAACAACTTGACAATTTAAAGTAAAATATTAATGTTGGAAGACACATCTACATTTCAGTCATGTATCAAATTAAGGCAAATTCCAGATAACATTCATAAAGTTCTGTGAACTAATTGGATGATAACATGTGGTCTAAATAAAATTCAGCTAAAACAAACTAACAGATGTTTACAAACTTTGCTGGTCAAAATTATGCAGAGTTTCGACTCGAATGCTAGCAAAAGAAAGGTTACTTGGGCAGTCAGAACAATATCCAGTTTCCAATAACATTTGTTTTGAATTAAGGAGGCATTTTTACTTAATTAAATTATCTAATTTAGTAAAACTGTAGAAAAATAAAGGCCATGTAGATGAAAACACTAAAAAGAACTAAAGATTTCAATTGAATCACAATTAGTTTAACAATGTGAATGAAAATCATTATAATGGTTTAAGTATTGGCAGCATGAGCCGGAAATTTGGGCATATATGTTTCCATAATTCACTGCATCTTGCAATAAAGTATTTATTGGGAACACTATTTCTTAATATTTACTGTGCAGTTCCAACCTATCTGAAATGTAAGCAGAACAAAAATAGAATTGATTGTATATAATTCACTCTTTTAAAGTTGATAATTTGATGTACATTTTTATATGTGTTAAAGATAATTGAAGGAGATATGAGTCATGTACTATCTGTATCCAAAGCCCTAGATTTCTGCTATTTTAAGAATGCTTTCAAATTAATTTAATAAGATGTAACATTTTAACAAAGTGAAAGTTGCTACCAAAGAAGGTAAACAGATTACTTTCCTGCTTTAAAAAGTAAATGTGTATTTTGTAGAAAACAGATGTCACTCATATCTTTTCTTTAAAAATAAGAATGTTTAACCTATAAGCCTGTTGCATTTGAGACGTTAAAATGAAAAATGACATCTACGCCCATTAATATCTTCAATGTATAAACAGCACAGCATGACACATTCTTGAGAGCTGAAGGCTACAAAATCTCTCTGAAACATAAATAACAAAGCACTCAGAAGCATATTTGATGTTGATATTCATCTCTGAGAAAAACACTGCTGCCTGGGCTTCTTATGAAAATAGATGCAGCCCAAATGGATCGCCTGTAATTGGTTTCAGATAGCGAGGTCAGAAGAAATATGATACAAGAAACTATTATGTGGAACAGTCGAAACAAGAATGTTTATACAGGCACTCCTCAGTTATACTGA
This sequence comes from Eretmochelys imbricata, assembly GCF_965152235.1. Taxonomy (NCBI): domain Eukaryota; kingdom Metazoa; phylum Chordata; order Testudines; family Cheloniidae; genus Eretmochelys; species Eretmochelys imbricata. The sequence goes on along the minus strand of NC_135572.1, from coordinate 311,289,296 downwards.
CAAACGGTGTATACTTTGCAGATAACCAGAACCAAAAAACTTGCCAGAAGACAGCCAGATTCTTTCACCTTTCCACCCCAAAATCCCTATTTTATTTTGTTAAACGATTGACTGTTTTAACTTTGACCACTGAACGTAAAATAAGCTTCCAAACAGTCTTTCATGTTGTAAGTTTCATACAAGAGTTAACTCTCATCACTGGTAGCACCATGCAAAGGCAAACATGTAGGGATGCACACACGCACATGCACTTACTTGAGTTAAAGGCAACAGGCCTCAACTTTATTAACTGGATAGCAGCAAATTAACCGAGTGATTATATAGCTACATATAGTCTCAGCCATTAGATTAGTGGAACCTTTGTCCCTCCAGGGAATTACATTGCATCCTCCTTTCCCCTAATGACTCAGCTTCACAAGCCCAGAATTGTATAGCCATCGCTTTCCCTTAAGGAGATTTCGGCCTGCTTGTAGGGGAACCACACATCTGTGTATGATTCTTCCTAGTACTAATCCAATGATACTACTAAACCGCTTTGTCGCTTAACCTATGATTAGGTTATCTGAAAAAGGGAATGGGAAAAAAGCTCTCTAACAAACAGCCCACAGGTTACTAGCCACTCAGTAATGACAACTGACAAACTTTCCAAACTAATCTCCACAGGTTAGCAAAACTATCATTCCGAGGCTCTTCAATTTAAGAAGATCTGAACCACCTCCAACTACAAACTGTGCAGCCCAATGATCCTTTCTGGATACACCAAAGGAAAGCAAACCTAAACTTTACCAAGGGTCAGTCATAGATTTTTCATAGCTATTTAGGTCAAAAGGGACCATTATGATCATCTAGTCTGACCTCCTGCACCATGCAGGCCACAGAATTTCACCCACCACCACCCACAGTCTAATCTGTCTTGGTGAAAAAAATTCCTTCCTGACTCCAAACATAGTGATGAGGAAACCTCTAAGCATGCGAACAGGGGACAAACAGCTGGGAGCCTATGCAGTCAAGAGCACCCCACAACTAAAATCTGGGCAACAGTAAGAAGACAGATGCTACCAACGAGTGGGAGGCTGAACAGTTATTACATTGTTTGCTTGCAGTAGTGCTCATAACCTGCTAGTTGTTTTCTCAGGAAACTCACAGTCTAAGAAATCTAGATGACCAGTAGGAAGCTGAAAGAATTGACTGCTGCAGAATTAGTGAACATCGTTTAGTGTTATAATTAACTTAGTGTGCGGGACAGTTGGGGTGGTGGTACCTTAAGCTAATATATATAAAATACTTAACTTATTCATAAGCATCAAGTTGTGCACAGCCCTAGCCAGTACAAACATATTTTTATAACTGTTACCTTCACCAACTCTCCCTCGTATTGTATTTTTTTTAATTGTCAATATATTAACCTGTAAGTTTTGTGGGGCAAGAAAAATGTCTGCCTCTAAGATAGCGTATTGACCCCCAAGCACACTGAGACCTTTATCCTAATTGTGGCCTTTGGTCATTCCTGCAATAAAAACAAAAATAGAAGCAGCAATTCTTTTTAATGTAACGCCCATCTACCTGAGTTTCTATTTAGGCTGGATGTTATCCAGCATTAATTTCCAACAAAAGAGAAAAAGTAACAGTAATAAACTGGTGAATGCAACATGAAGTCTCATAATGGTGTTTAATAAAAGGAAATTAATCATCTAATTGTCATAAACCTATTTTCAAACAGCAATATATCAGAGAGAAATTATGCATCTGTAGTTATTGACCTTTCATTTTACCATGACTGATGCATAATTAGATGAGTTTTGTGAAAAATACTAGTTAATTATGAGGAAAAAACAGTAATTGTTTGGGGTATTTTTGCATTTAATATCATATTTTTTTCTGTGAAGGATACTAATAAATATTTTGCACCAATAGATATCTTTCTTAGAAGCTAGCATAATTCATTTTACAAAGACAAATTTAGTCTCCCTTTACTTATTCCAATCAAATAGGTACAAAATACAGCTTCAAGATTAATGTCATTTTCCCACCCATATTCTGGCTGGCCCTGGAGTGGTAACAAAACCTCCACATAGTTGCTTACACTAATTTCTTGTGCCATGAGCACAAGTTATCCCAGTAGACCTCAGTCCATGTTGGGGATCAGGGGCACACAGTAGAATATGCATGTGTCCTGTGATTGCATACCAAAGTGTTGTCTCCAAAGCTCTTAACTACTCACAGAATGTGAATTTTATGTGTTAGGAGGGATCTGAGAGCAGTGCAGCAAAGCTGTGCACCACCTGACTACCTTTTTTCCCTAGAGAGACAAGGTGGGTGAGGTAATATCTTTTACTGGACCAGCTTCTGTTGGTCTCTCTCATGAACAGAAATTGGTCCAATAAAAGATATGACCTCATCCACACTGTCTCGCTCCTGGGACCAACATGGCTACAACTACACTGAATTATTCTTTTCCTGACAGACATATTCAGACTCCCTGAATCTGGCTTACAGTGTGACCCTTGGTAAAGAGTGATCAGATAGGTAGTTTGCTGTGTGTTATTATTGCCACTGTATATTATTTATTGACCAACTACATTACTAAAAAAGCCGGAGGGCAAATATTAGGTGTGCAAGTTCACACATATGCTCTCATTGCCATCCTTCTACATAGGGTGACCAGATAGCAAATGTGAAAAATCGGGACGGGGGTGCGGGGTAATAGGTGCCTATATAAGAAAAAGTCCCCAATCTCGAGACTGCCCTATAAAATCGGGACATCTTGTCACCCCACTTCTGCATGTGGCACTCCCATTGAAGTAAATCGGAGATTTAATTACAACTAAATAGGAGAACATGGTCTGTATCTCCATACTGACTGAAAGAAGCAGTCAGATCACTATACCAATATTCACATGAATTAACACACAAAATCTGCTAGTAGATATTGAAAATGTATTAAACAGGGTATGAAGGAGAAATGAAGAATGACCACTTCATTTATCCCATGTGTGACTTCAGAAGCAACAAAATATTTGTGGAATTATTCAGTAGCTATGAAATATCATAGATGATCACCTATTTCTAATTCACACTCTTGCATCAGGTCTCAAAAGGCGTATTAGACATCAACTTGTTGGCTGTTAAGGCTATTTGTACGTAAAGCTGTGTGAAGCTAAATAGTTTTGGTTCACAGGAAGGATGGTTAACAATTCATAGATAGGGAGGGGAGTCGATGCCCATGGAAGCATGGTTCAGCCACTATACAGTGATCAGAGCCTAATTAAGTTTGATATTTTCAGAGTGGATGAAGGTGGAAGAAGAACCATACCATGATATCAAAGTAGTATTATGATGCTGGACTTGAAGAAGGGGGATTTTTAGTTACTCACAGCTGGAAGGGAAATTAAAATCCACAGAATGAATATAGAGGCGGAATAAGAAATATTGTTATATTAATAGGAAGTATTCATATCCAAGAACATCATTAAAAATGAAAACAAAAATAGAAGGGACAAACAAAACTCAGAATGGCTATAAGGCAAGATCCTAGAGAGTATTGTTCAGGGCAAAAAATATTATTTCAAAAATGAAAATCCAGCACAAGTGTGGCTACTAGAAAGGAACCTAAAGTTGGACAGGACAGCAATGAAGACTGATTGGTGTTGGTAGGTAATATTAAGAGAGATAAAAGGAAATTTGAAGAACAAATGCTAAAAGGACAATTATATTGAAATGGGATTGCCTCAGCCATGCAGAGCACAGTCATGCATACTCATACCTTTACACTTATTTCTCAATTATGTCCTGTATCCAGTTGGTGAAGGGATTTGCAAACATGGCCAATGCAAAGTCCTCCACTCTGATAGACTGAAGGCCAAACTTAGGCCAAAAGGAAGAGACCTACACAGTGGAAAGCAATTAAAAAAATCATCTTATAGCAATTATGCAAATCAGAGCCCTCAGTCAATCAGAATGTACAGAATTTCATAATTGCTGAAAAGTTATTAATGAATAAGGATTCTGCATATGAAGACAATAACTACTTTGATTTACTACTGCCCTCAGAATTGCACATTCATAGATATTTAATACTGTTTAACTATAAAGGGAACTACTATTAGGGTATGTGATGGTGACGCCAGACTTTTTCAGGGGTGAGAAGGTAGTTGGCCTGTGTGCATAAAAAAGTTCACAGCAACTTACAATGTATGGAATATCTAAATACATATTCATTATTAACGTGAAAGTAATTTTGTTTTGAAGTGACAAAGATTTTATACCGCTAAGAGAGAAACCTTTAATAAAAATACAATTTCAGCTCTTGATGCTGCAAACATTTACACACATACAGTACTTAACTTTCAGAACATGTGTAGTTCCCTTGATGTCAATGGGACGAGTCATGTGAATTACAGTAGAACCTCAGAGTTACAAACACCTCGGGAATGGAGGTTGTTCATAACTCTGAAATGTTTGTAACTCTGAACAAAACATTACGGTTGTTCTTTCGAAAGTTTACAACTGAACACTGACTTAATAGAGCTTTTAAACTTTACTATGCAGAAGAAATAAGCCACTTCTCCCCCCCCTTTTTTAATAGTTTACATTTAACACAATAGTGTACTGTATTTGCTTTATTTATTGGTCTCTGCTGCTGCCTGAATGCGTACTTCTGATTCCAAATGAGGTGTATGGTTTACTGGTCAGTTCGTAATTCTGTGTTCGTAACTCTGAGGTTCTACTGTAAATTATATATCCACTTAAATGATCGAAGGATCAAATACTTAATTTTCTCTCTTTCTTCCCTACCTTCATCCTTTTCTTCTTTTTCTGGTTTATTCTAAAATTTCAATAGCACAAATTTACAAATCATTTGTACAAACCTGATTTAAATCGATTGGTATTAAAAAATAAAATACTTTAAATCATGATATAAGTCACTCCACCCTGTATGCGACTTTTAAAGTAGCTACATCAGCTGAATTGGATCCAGTGCGTAAGTCTGCTGAGCTTCCTATTTTTGCACTGGGGGAAAATTACATGTATTTCTTTTTCAAATGTGTTTTTAATTTTCACACAGCACCCAGAGCTCTGGATGAGCACTTAAAATCTGAATAAATGAAACAAAAATGCAATAAACATAATACCAAAAAATGGGAGTCCCAATGGCAGCCATTACTAACGCATTTTATTGTACGTTATTTACATTTTACCAAGACTTTTGATAAACACCCTTTCACAAGGCTATTAAGGAAACTTGATAAACTCTGGAGAGAGGTACAGTCTTGCCAGGGCTTTAAAAAAAGATGAGGTGTCAGGATGTAAAGAATAGCAATAAATAGCCAATTTTCACAGAAAGAGGGGGCCCCAGAGATCAGTACAACTGATGCCATTCAATAATATTTATGAATGAGTTGGCAGAATGGGGGAATAGGGCCGATTCAATCCACAATGAAGTCAACAGAAAATTTCCATTAAGTTCAATTGGCTTTGGATCAGGCCCACAGTGAGATAGGAAACTTTTCTGCAGAAACAAAATTATTTAGCTTAACCAAGACTAGAGAGGATTGTGAGGAACTCCAGAAGGAACCACTGTACCCAAATGACCATAAACAAAATGATATGTGGACTAGAAAAAAGCACACATGCTTCCAGTGGCTGGTGAGATGAAGGCAGCTGGAAGGCTAAGGGAGTTGGCCAACTGGTGAGTATCTCTGAAGCACTTGTGTGTCATTGCTATTGATAAACTTTGGGAGGTAAATGAGGAGTACTTTCTGAGCTGTGCTGTGCTCATAACTTGCCATCAAGTTTGGTAGAACTCTGGGCTGGTTGCTGTGTTTTAGAATCTAGGCTTGGTTGCTCACTGTCTGGGCTAGGTTGCCCAGCTGTTAGATGTGTTAGCACCTGTTTTGTAGCAGGGGGGTCTTTTGAAGGGCTTAAGCAGGGGACTCTTTGAAGTGAGAGAAATGAAGCTTCTGATTGGATAGGCCAGCAATTAGAGGCAGCTGAGTGAGATGGATTGAGTCACCAATTCCTGCTATGTGTGTGTGTGGGGGGGGACAGGATTTAAAAAGCATGCAGGCTACCGCTGGCTGGTGAAACATGTGGCTGGTGGTGAGATCAAGGCAGCTCAGGGCCCAAAGGAATTAGTCAGCTGAGTTTGAGTGGAGGGAGGCAAGGTTGTGTGTGTTGGTTTTTGGTTCTTTAACTTGCTGGTCCTCTACAAGGAAGAGCCCGCCATGGAAGAAAACAACATTTTGCTAACACCACGGCTAACTCTTTCTCTGCCTCCACTCCCTCCAGACAGACATCCTCACCCTTGAGGATTCCACCCAGGCCCTGCCCTTGACTTGCTGGGAATGCTGCCGGCATATCCCTGCTCATGAAAGCCAGGCAGGGGGAATCACCAGGTATGAGAGGTGTCTGTTGATAGAATCCCTCAGGAAGAAGGTAAGGCACCTGCAGGAGGAGATGGCTTATCTGCATAGCATCCAGGAGCACAAGGACTTCATTGAAAGGATGCAGATGGAGACGTCTGAGATGGAGGATGCTAGCTGACTACAGATGACTATGGCAGAACCAGAGGAGGAGAACTGGCTGCTCTGCAAGGAGAAGACTGGCTGCTGGCCACCTCGGTCAGGCTATGCTTCACCCCCCATTCAGGTCCCCCATCCATCGAGGTGGTGTGCTGTCCTGGCAACAGGAGGTTGAGGAGGAGGAGCCATTTATCCCCAAGGCATACCCCAGAGGAGGAGGCATCGGGTGCTGGTGATCAGGGATTCCCTTGTGAAGGGAACAGAGACATACATCTGACATGATGTCCCAGGAGGTGTGTTGCCTGCCTGGAGCCCATGTTTAATGAGGAACATGTTGCCTGCCTGGAGCCCATGTCCGAGATATAAAGGAAAGGTTGCCGAGGCTCATCCATCTCTCTGATTACTATCCCATGTTACTCATCCATATGGGCACTAATTATATTGCTAGGTCTTACCCTGAACAGATCAGCAGTGACTACAGAGTTCTCGGAGCAAGGGTGAAAGGATCAGGGGCACAGGTTATGTTCTCGTCCGTCCTCCCAGTTGAGGGTAAGGGCCCGGGCAGGGACACGCGCATTCTGAAGATGAATGCATGGCTGCGTCGATGGAGTCAACAGGAGGCCTTTCACTTCCTCAACTATGGGATACTCTTCTGGGAAGAAGGTCTTCTGGGAAGAGATGGGGTCCACCTGACCAATAAGGTGAAGAGCATCTTTGTGCACCAACTCGCCAACCTAGTGAGGAGGGTTTTAAACTAAGTTCAAAGGGGGCAGGTAACAAAAGCTCACAGGTAAGTATAAAAAAGATGACCTTAACGGAGTGTTATATGTTGGGGGGACATGGAAAATTACAATAGGTTTATAGGAGCAACAATAAAAAAATCCGTGGGGGAATATGCTCAACATCTTAAATATCTAAACATAAACACAAGGACTATGGGGAATAAACAGGAAGAACTGGAACTATTAGTACATAAGTCAAACTGTGACTTAATGGCACCACAGAGACTTGGCAGGATAATAATAATAATCATGACTGGATTATTGGTATAGAGGTCTATAGATTGTTTAGGAAGAGCAGGCAGAGTAAAAAGGGAGGAAGTGTTGCATTATCAAGAATATATACACTTGTACTGAGGTCCAGACCATTTGAGAAACCCCGGGTAAAGATAAAAGGGGTAAAAAATAAGGGTGATGTCAAAGTAGGGGTCTAGTACAGCTCACCAAATAAGGAAGAGAACATGGATGAGGCATTTCTAGAACAAATACCAGAAATATCCAAAATGCACACTGGTGGTAATAGGGGACTTTAATTATCCAGACATCTTTTAGAAAAGAAATACAGCAAAACACAAAAATGTCCAGTAACTTCTTGGAATGTATTGGGAACAACTTTTTTTGTTCCAGAAAGTGGAGGAAGAAACCAAGAGGAAGGCATTTTAGACAGAAATAAATTGGTAGCAAAACTGAAGATGGAAGGCAATTTGGGTGAAAGTGATCATAAAATGATAGATTTCATTATTCTTATGAAAGGAAGAAGTGAGAGTAGCAGAATGAGGACAATAGACTTCAAAAATAAGATTTTAATAAAATCAGAGAACTGGTAAGTAAGGTCCCATGAGAAGAAAATCTATGGGGAAAAGGAGTTCAGGAGAGCTGGCAGTTGCTCAAGGAGACAACAGTAAACACATAACTGAAAACTATCCTGAAGCTGAATAGCAATAGGCCAATATGGCTCCATCAGGAGCTCTTAATGACCTGAAAATCAAAAAGGAATCCTACAAAAAGTGGAAACATGAATGAATTGCTATGGTGGAGTACAAAAGAATAGCACAAGCATATAGGAACAAAATCAGAAAGGCTAAGGCACATAAGTTATATCTTGCAAGAGATATAAAAGGCAGTAAGTAGAAGTTCTTTAAGTACATTTGGAGCAAGAGAAAGACAAACAAAAGTGTAGGTCTTCTATTTAGCAGGGAAGCAGAGCTAAAAACTGATGACATCAAGAAAGCTGAGGTGTTTAATATCTATTTTGCTTCAGTCTTCACTTAAAAGGTTAATGGTCACCAGATATTCAACACAATTAATATTAACAAGAGGGAAGGAACACAAGCCATAGTAGGGAAAGAACAGGTTAAAGAATATTTAGACAAGATAGATGTATTCAAGTTGACAGGGCCTGATGAGATTCATCCTAGGGTACTTAAGGAAATGACTGAAGCAATCTCGGAACCATTAGCAATTACCTTTGAGAAATCCTAAAGGACAACTGAGGTCCCAGAAGGCTGGAGAAGGACAAACATAGTAACTATCTTTAAAAGGGGGAACAAAGAGGGCCTGTGGAGTTACAGACCACTCAGCCTAACTTTGATACCTGGAAAGATACTGGTACAAATTATTAAACAATCAGTTTGTAAGCTCTCAGAGGATAATAGGGATATAAGGAAAAGTCAGCATGGATTTGTCAGGAGCAAATCAAGCCTAACCAACCTTCTTCTTTTACAGGGATACTGGCCTAGTGGATATGAGAGAAGCAGTAGATGTGATATATCTTGATTTTAGTAAGGCTTTTTACACAGTTCCACATGATATGCGCATAAGCAAACTAAGTAAATATGATATAGATGAAATTGCTATAAGGTGGATATTCAGTTGGTTTAAAGACTGTACTGTAAGAGTAGTTATCAATGTTCGCTGTCATACTGGGAGTGCATATCTAGTGGAGTCCTTCAGAAGTCAGTCCTCGGACCAATACTGTTCAATATTTTCATGAATGACGTGGATAATGGAGTAGAAAGTTTATGGAATTTGAAGATGACACTAAAATGGGAGGGGTTGCTAGCACTTTGGAGAACATGAGTAGAATTCAAAATGACCTTGAGAAATGGGAGAATTGAGCTGAATTCAACAAGATGAAATTCAATAAAGAGAAATGCAAATTACTTCCCTTAGAAAGGAAAAACCAAATGCACAACTACAAAATGGGGAATAACTTATTAGGTGGTAGGACTGCTGAAAAGGATCTGGGGTGACAATGGATCACAAACTGAATACAACAATGTGATGCAGTTGTGAAAAGGGTTAATACCATTAACAGGAGTAATATGTAAGACACAGGAGGTGACTGTCCTGCTCTGTTCAGCACTGGTAAGATCTCAGCTGGAGCTACACTTTAGGAAAGATATGGACAAAATGGAAGGAGTCTAGAGGTAATAAAAAAAATGATAAAATGTTTAGAAAACCACCTGAAGACAGCAGTCCTAAGTATCATAAAATATCAGGGCTGGAAGGAACCTCAGGAGGTCATCTAGTCTAATCCCCTGCTCAAAGCAGGACCAATCCCCAATTTTTGCCCCAGATCCCCTAAATGCCCCCCTCAAGGACTGAACTCACAACCCTGGGTTTAGCAGGCCAATGCTCAAACCACTGAGCTATCCCTTCCCCCTTGTAGTCCACAAGTACAACACAGTAGGTCAGACCACAAAGGGAGAACTTTCACACTAAAAGTAGCATCTTATTGCAACCATATTTCATCAGATCAGACAAGGAAAAATGCTCCCTCTTATACTGGCTTGCTGCCTGTAGAAGTCCTCATAAACAGTGTGCTAATCAAAGAATTGCAATGATAAATGTACTCAAGGGCATCATCATCACTAGATGCATTTTAAAAAAGCAGACACTCCCCATCTTAGTGGTGCCAAACATATGTAATACTTCACTAGAGCTAAGGCCTCTTTTGGCATTAGCTAGTATAAACTTTATCTGTTTTAGTAATCTGAATTGTGTAGTCTATACTGGATGATCACCATCCCGGTTATGAACGCTGAAACAATGGCTGAACACTTTTGGATTACCGTGTACACTTTCAAAAATTATATAAAAATGAAGAATTCATACCTGAAGAATTCAGGGATAAAAAGTTCCTTTCTTTAATCCCACTACCCTTCCACTAGACCAAAACCTGAATTTCAGTTTGTTTCTGACATGTCCTCCTCAATGTCTTGCCATCAACTTAACATGGTCAAAACTCAACTACTTACCTTTCCTTTTTAAAGCTACCCTCCTTACATACTGTATGGAGTTCAAGCTTCTTGTCCTCAAGCCCTTCCCAGTTCTACCACTTCCAAATTTACCACCCATTTCTTTTTGTGCTATTCCCATCCCCTTTACTCCCTTCATGATGCCTTTACCTCCCACTTGTCAGCATCTGCCAAAAAAAAATATTCAAGCCTTCTTCCACACTGCCCCTGTGTATGGAATGCCCTCCCCAAAATGGTCCATAACACCACTGCCCTATGTCTCCTTTAAATATCTCTCAAGAACTATTTCTTCCATGTTACCTACATGAAATAGGTTAAGGAGGTCAACAAGTATAGTTGAGGTGCAAAATTAATGAATGTTTATTCATAATTTTAAATGTATATAAAGCTATTTTTATACAATGTACATATTCAAATATACATATTTAATTGTATACTTCTTCCCCATCCTACTTATGTTAATTGTCTTGCTAGATCATAAACTCCTCTGGGCAGGGACTGTGTCTTCCTACATATTGGTACAGTGCCCAATATAACAGGATCCTGCTGTTGTTGGGGCCTTTGGGCATTTGCACAATATACTTGGAAAAATAATGTGCAACTCAACGTCCTATTTCAACCATTAAATCCTGCTTAATTCAGAACCAATCTCTCTCTATGTAGTAAATCTCTCTCTTAGTGCAGTATTTCCATAGATAATTCTAAAAAATAGTGAAACTAATAACCATAATGACATTTTGCATTGTTCAGATGGTACTGTATGCATTACAGAGGCACTAGATGGTATGGTAGTCATTAAAAAGCCATTACAGTTTTGTAACTTTACACAGACAATCATTTCTTCATTGGAATTGGAATTTTTCGTTCTGGACAAATATGAACCATACTATCTAAAGCAATCCTGATTACTCTACCTTTTCTTTCAAACCTGAACCTCTGCTCTTGTCCCTAATACCTTTTCATTAACACCACTGCTGCTGCATACTCACGTGATCAGCATTCCTCCAATGATCACCATTCAATGACTAGCAGAATTTGAGACATAACACAATCTTCCATCTTCTAAAATTTGCTGCTGGCTACACTTAGAGATGAATTGCCTACTCTCCTTAAATGGATGGTACATTTTGTTCTCCAGATTCCTTTCAGTACATTATGAAAAGTAGTACTTTTAAAGATATCAACCTATTACAAACAGAGATCTGACTATGGAAGTCTTTGTTGACAATGGTACCTTATGTGTGCCCCTACGTGTTCCCATAAAATCAGAGGGTTAGAGGCTGAGAAGGGAAGTAATCTTCTTTAAGCAGGATAAATATGTATTTTAAATGTTAGTGAGCTAGACCATGTTATGCTTCCTGGTTTCTCAACTTCAGTAAAGTACATTTGAATATGAGACAGGCAATGACCCAGTTTTTTATATCAAACTCTACCTCTATATGCAATGTCCTATGGCTCCAGGATGGGATCTACCCTATTGTCATCACTGTTATGTCTGTTATATTCTAACACAAACACAACATGCTGTGTTCATTCTACAAATGTATCTAAGTGGAACATCATACTATGAACAAAAATAAAAGGTCAACATTTTAAACAAAGATTTTGTCCCAGTTTGGTTTAGATATTTTTTCTTAGTATCAGCAATAAGGGATCTGATATACCCTTATTACTTCACACATAGCCTGTTGTTCTTACTGGCATGTCAAGCGGTAGTGGTTTTTATCTATGACTTATGTGTTTTTGCTTAGATTATATGCACTTCAGGTCAAGGACCATGTCTATCTATGTTTGTACAGTGCCTAACACAACACAGCTCCAATCCTTCCTGGGGCCATTGGTACTACTGTGATATAACTATATATTAATAACAATAATTTATTATTAATAATAATCATATTATTTTATTATTCACATTTATATTAGTTGGACTAAAAATTTCAGGAATATCAACTTTATGTTTCAGGAGTATAGCCAGGCACTATCTGCCTTGGGGATAGGAAGAAATTTCCACCATTTTCATGATGGTCTGTAACAAGGCTTTGTCTTCTTCCAAAGAATCTTTTCTTGTCCACTATTGGAGACAGGTTGCTCAACTCTAACAACCATTGGCCACTCTCTCATCCTATCTGCTGTATTCTTACTAATTTTCTTAAGAGTTAGTAGTTAGCAGCAGTTCCAGTGTCTAAAGCTGGAAAGCATAACTGCTAGCATGAGAAACCTAATACTAGTATCACTTTTCAAATCTATAACAACACATGTACCACTTCCAGCTAGTAAGTTAGTATACTGGAATATTGTCCTGAGGGGAATTACAGATACACAACTTTGGGCCAGGATTCCCCATCCAAAGCATAGACTGGAATGATTCCTGCTAAACAGGTCGCTTTTGCATACTTCTTGCCCTTACGCCCTGTTGCTGAAGCTGCATGGCATCAATGCTATCATTGGCACTTGTCTCCATGCCTAGGTTATTACAATAAACTGCTGAATTCAACAGCTGTGCATTAATATCGTTTTCCTAACTCCTCTCCTCCACATACTCCATTAATCTCTTCATTTTTAAGAACTCCTCACCTGCAACAGCCACCACCTGACTTCAAAGCAACCCAGTTTCACGGCACAATGGGGAAAACTAAACATATTTTTAGGAACCAACAACATTACACATTCCTTAAAAAAAATGTTTGTCTTCATCTTAAACTTAAACTAGCTATCTCCAACAGCTCAGAAACATTCCAGGATCTATAATGTAGCCACTGATGTGTTTGTAAGTGGCTATGAACCATCCTAAGCATCCTGGATGATACTGAGCTCTTCAGGCAGGTGCTGCCTGCTGAAGCTCAGAAGCATTATGAAAAACCCACTTCCAAGGAGGCAGGAAAACATTACTATGCTCAAAAAAAAAAAAATGGATGGAAACAGAAAGGGATGAGGCAGGCAGGGAGAAGTTCAAACAGAGAAAAAATTACTGACTCCTGTCCTCCCGCTCACACTTTACTGTACATCAGTTTGAACAAAAAACTCAATCTAATATTTTTAAATAAACAAACAGGGAAACCAGGTACTCCTGAAAACTAGCAGCATCTCTGTCCATGCATAAAATATAGTGTTTGTTTGTGGTTTCTATAAATTACAGCAGAGCAATGGGTGTTCTGCATCTCTGTGTAGAGAGGTCTAACTTTAGGCACCCAAGTTTGAAAATTTTGACTTACATGACTAGACAAAGATCACAGAAGAAGTCAGTGTCTCAGCTCAGATTAGTCATTTGCTCAGTCCACTAGATTATTCTGTCTCTGATGCTATTGAGCTCTCTCTTCCTTGTGGCCAGAGGTCAAGCTGGTTGCTCAGGAGAGGAGCTGGATCAGACACAGGTAGCTAGCTGACAGGGAATTTAGGATGGTGATAGTGCCATTAGCAGTAACCTGGGAAATTGTCTCGCTGATCTGGGGGTTTTCACAAAATCAAGGGAATTTAATTTACATGTTTTCTGGACCCCAAAAGCCAGATGTGGTTGTCTCTGGATCAGATCTGAATAAAGGTGAGCTTTAAGGGGAAAAAAAAACCTAGAATTTTTGACCTGAGTGATCACTTTATATTTCCAAGGTTACCTTTTCATGGGCTAGAAACTTATTTCCTTTAAAAAATATAAGCTGAAATTCTTCTTTATATTTCTGTGCCCACAAATTTTGGGGTGTCCAGGGCTAGAAGCTTTGTGTGTTTACAAACACCAAGTCAGTAACAGAATGGGCTTATTCACTACTTAAAGATATACAGTAAAGGAGACAAGGTTTAGTTAAACAACCTAAAGTGTATGAACTAATCCTTTAAGTGCACCATATGGAAAATGCTCACTAATTTCATAGAGGACACACTAAAGGACAAATGTCACCACATACAAAGGGGGAGACAATCAGAAATAACCCAAATATAAATAACAATGGGGTGTGGAGAGAGAGGAAATATTAAAATACAATATTCTGAAGGGGTTATAGCCTATTTCTTAGGATACTCAGATCTCTCTCAGAGCTCCCAAGACACCATTGTAAATATCACTTTCTTCTTGACTAAAAAATATCAAACCAGAACTTCCTGCTGCTGATCTGCGGTAACAATTGGGACAATCTGATGGCCTGGTGCAGAGGTGTACACATATTAAGAATAAAAATAGTGGGACTGTCAATTTCAATGCTCTTATGCTAGTCAGAAATACCAATTAAATCTACTCAATATAGCTCCCTCAATCCCAAAAGCAATGATTTATTTGACTTGCGCTACATGATTATGGCAGACTAGGCACTGTACTTCTCCTGGTACAACAATCTCTGATAGACACCAAGTCTACAGAGAAAAGAGAGCTTCCAGTGGCACGAGCACCAATACCTCAAAAGCATGGCAGACTCATGCAATACCCTCAGCAGAAGCAGTAGAAGCTACATTATGGCTGTCATTTTAACTTTGCTCCTTGGAGAAAGGAATGACTTGAAGACAGCAATGCCAAAATAGGAATCTCACAGTAAAATTAAATCTACAAAAATTTAAGTATTGGCCACAGGGATTTCTTCCTCCATTGGAGGCAAAATAAAACGGTTATTGGAAGAGACTCTCACTTTTAAAACTTTTTAAGCATTGTCGTGGTTAGATCAAAATGGAAGCATTTGTCGGGTGCAAAAAGTACTAACAAACTTCTGCTTTGAGATTTTAGTTTCTGCAGGTTAAATTGCTTTCTCAAAATTTCTATATTCTATATTATGTCAACTGTCTCAGATGCAATACATTTTAATGGAGAATTGTAAATATTCTAAAGTATATTTCCTTAAGTTTTCCAGTTATTTTTCTCCATGCATTGTTGCAGAATAGTGTAGTTTTTGGCTATTTTTTTTTTCTGGAGACCAGTGACAAAAAAATAGTTAAGCCTTCAACAAGACAGTCTGATGCAATTTGCAGTGAATGATGAGAAGCAGCAGGACATTTGTACTTGTGCACACAGCACAGCATTCAGTACTGTAGTACAAAGCAGTAAACGATTTAAAGTGCCTTGCCTGTCCTGTCACATGGTGCATTTATATCACTGAGGATGGGGAGCGTATCCTGCAAGGTGCCTGACAGCCCACAATTCTCACTGAAGTTGGTGGGAAATGGGGGAGTTCAACATCGCAAAGAATAGAACTCCTGATTTATCCTCAAATTCAAATACTTCATAGGACCAAAAATATAAAGAGACCTTGAATACTCATACTGTATCCAAACTTGCATTTCCTGAACACTTCAAACTCCTATTTATGCCCTCCATGGAAGAGGGAATAGAAGTTTTGGCCAAGTAAGGAAAGCAGATTAGGTCCAGTGTGTGTAAGACTAGATGGCTTTACTGTTAAGTTTTACTGTATGTTGTCTAAAACATTACAATCATCATTGAGTATAAAATAATTTTATATAGAGTGTTCAACCAGTACAAATTAAGTGCAAATAAACTCTACTCTTGCTGATAACCAGATGTATTGATCTGTCAACCTATCAAGTCCCAGCTCATCTCAATAACGTTTAAACCTTATACTGATGTTCAAGATGATTTAAAAACTCAAGCTTAGTAGTTCAATGACTGGAAAACATTATCAAAGCATAAAAGCAAAGGAAATAGAAAGGAGTAATGTAATAAACAAACAATCTTCATTCAGCAACAAGGCACAGCAAATCTGTGTACAGGGAGATACTTAATCTTAATGGTCCGCATCATTTTGGTAGTATAATTTTCGTAGGATACTCAAGTCAGATATAAATGTTTCTGGACCAACAATGGCTCCCTCTCCTCTTCTGTGAGTGTTCAATGTTTGTTGGAGATACCAGATTGGTAGCCCTGGAGATGAAAATCCCCTTTTTTATCCACAGGGCAAGTGCTGCACGACCGGCTGCAGTGCCAATTTCTCCACCAATGTGCCTTAATGCTGAAATAAAAGGAGTGTTTCGAGGGCTAGGGAAGTTATTCTATCTCCATGCTAATTCAGTCTTTGGCTTCTGTACTGATACTGCCGATACTGGGATTAGATTAGTCCTTTTAGCGCCATTTACAGGTTGCAATTACTGCATTTGATATGGATCACTTAACTATCACCATACTGCAAGTCAAAAGATCTGGGTTCTCTTCCCATCCCTGTTACATACTTTGTGTAAGAAGTTGAGCAAGTCATTTAACCTGTCTCTGTTGCAATGTCCTCATCTGATGTAGGGGATAAAACACAGAGGTCAAACAATGGTACAGTGGCCACACTGAAAATGTTTCTATCAGTTTGAAAGATTTTACTGATCTGAGAGGTATTTCATGTATGTATAATGTGGGATAACGACAGAACCAGTAAAATCTTTGCAAATGTACTCTTTATAAGCTCCATGGGCCTGTACTTGTTTCGTAAGTATCTGTGACGAAACAAACACAGTGACATTGTGTCAATCAACAGATATCATTATAATGAAGTAGCACTACAGCACTTGAATTCAACTTGCTGATAATACTAGTAGGAGTAAAAAGATTTTTGTGTATGTGTGCAATTCCTATTGGTGTCTAAGGGAGCTTTGCACATAGCATGTTTGCAGTATCAGACCCCTGGGCCTGGTCTTTACCTAAGAATTAGATTGACCTAGCTACATTACTCAGGCTTGTGAAAAATTAGGCACCTAAGAGCTGTAGTTAGGTCAGCCTAGCCTCTCAGAGAAGACGCAGCTAGGTCAAAAGAAGATTTCTTCCATTGACCTACTTACCACCTCTCGGAGAGATGAATTAACTATATCAATGGAAAAATACCTTCCATCAATGTAGGGAGCATCTACATTATGGCGCTACATCAGCATAGTTGTGCCACTGTAGCACAGACATGGTCTCAGTCTGCACTTTCAAAAGGCTTCAAAGATCCATGTAGACTAGACCACTGGAAGAGGGACGCATGAAGAATGGACAGACAGGAACTGACCACTTACATTTGGAAGAGCCTCTCAACTAAAATTCCACTCTTTCCACTCTTTCTCATAAATTACTCACTTCTTTCATAAAGCTACAAGACCATTTTTCATTTTGTTCTCTATCGTACTGACCGATGCTGTTAGACCAGGAAAGCTCTTTGGACCCTCATTTCATCTGTACATCTTACCCAATATACAGCATCATCTCAATCCACAGCCCTACACTAATGAGAAAAACAACAACAACAATACTTTCACTTTCTCTGAACTGACTCGTAAAGCATGCCATTTTAAATGTACCTATTAAGCCCAGGATAGTCCTTGTGTCTGAGCAAGAAAACAGAATGGGAACAAAAAAAGAGATGAGCTAAAACAAGTGACAACTGCATACTTTTTAAAAATTATTGCTGTCATTTTGATTTACAGTACAATTTCAGTTTACTAACATTATCCCCTGGTCAGTGGTAGGTCAGGCATATGGACCAAGATTTTTAAAAGTGACTAGTGATTTCAGGTGCCTCAGTGGAGATACCTAAAAGTAGCCTTCTCTTGAAAGTAAAGGTGCTTCATCACATTGAAAATCAGGGCACTTTTAAAATATTTCAGTTTGGGCACCCAAAAACTGAGGCACCCAAAATCACTGCTCGCTTTTGAAAAAAATTGACCATGTCTGCAAGGTTGTTCATAGTTTACTCCCTGTGCTCAGGAATTAGGAATCCAGAGTGAAGACTTTCCAAAGCCTGGCTGCCCCTGGTTTATCTGAAGGCTTCAGGTAATCCCCCAAGACTCCCTCAAGTTGTAGTATAATTTGAGCTGAAGAGATATGAAATTTAAGGTTATGATTGCCTAGTCTGAACTACTGTATAACACAAGTCATAACATTTCATCCTAGTGATTTAGGTCCAACAATTTATAGAACAGAGGTTGTGAAGTGAGCAATTTACAGTGAATCTTTAGCTTGACTTTTCTTATACAATAACAGAATAAAAATATTCAATGCCCAAACAAAACATAGAAAGCACCCCTTCCCACATTCCAAATTTTAAGTCTCATTTCCTCTCAACAGCAGCCAATTGGCTACATACTGTAAATAGATTAAGACCCATGAGATCTAAAGATGAAGATTTAATATGATTAATGGTGGATAATTGACATGTCCCAGATACATATTTTCTGAGATGAGTGAACAACTAGTGAGGAACTGAGTTTAGTCATGTAGAATATTTGTGAAGGAATGAGAAAGTTCTTTTGTAGATTGGTGACAAACCCATGTACTTGAGGAACCTCCATTACATGGAAAATTTCAATCTGTACCTTCTCCAAAGATGTTTTCTCTAATATATTATGAAATCAATAGCAGCTTGGAAAAGAGGTCACCACAGACAAGGTGCCAGTAGGTAAATCCATATGTTGGAGGGGACTGGAGCATATAAGGAAGCAGCAAAGTTTTTTTTATTTCCATGACTTGAAGAAAAGCCTTCTTTAAATGTATAGATCATTGAAAATCCCACATGGAACTTCTTCAGTGACAGCAGCCAAGCTCTCAATATGAGAGTATGTTTCCTGAATGAAATAGTTGTAGTGGGAGTGGCTGAGGCTGGATAGTCTTCGATGCAGCTAGGACAGTTCTCTTAGACATACTTCAATAAGTGCAGGTTCTGGATTTAGTCATAGCTTGTCTCAAATAATACAGAGGAAATAATCATACCACATAATATAGAGGAGAGGAAGGAACAAAAACTCATTGGAATACATTAGCATGAGAAAGAAAGAAAGAAAGAAAGAAAGAAAGAAAGAAAGAAAGAAAGAAAGAAAGAAAGAAAGAAAGAAAGAAAGAAAGAAAGAAAGAAAGAAATCTGGAACAACAAACATTCTTTGTGTTAAAAGGAGTACTTGTGGCACCTTAGAGACTAACAAATTTATTTGAGCATAAGCTTTCGTGAGCTACAGCTCACTTCATCGCCATGTTCATTCTTTGTGTTGTGGCCTAAGTAGATTAAGATGATGATTTTGGTCTATCTTGCCAGCTGGAGAGGTATCTTTAAGAACTGGTGGACTAAAAGTAATGAAAAGACTATTCTGCCTCCAGAAAGAAGACTTTCCTTATGAATTGTATGTGCTGGTATATCTCCTCTCCTTTGATATCTTAAGGGAATTGGAGAAGTTGCATCAATCATTTATGACCTTGCTCAAAGGATCACCAAGAAGCCTCAATGGATATTCGATGAGTTTTGGTCAGGCATCAGGATCACAACCTATGTTTTCTTCTGGCCATTATGAAAAAGAGAAAAGACTGAAATATGAGCTTAATAATGTAACACAATGCATCATACATAAATAAGAAACTAGGCATGTTTGTAAGTTTTTTCTTCATTTTCTCTCCAAAGAATGCTTTTTTATCCCCTCAGGAGAGGCATGGGTTGGGAAAAGACCACTCGGAATCCTTCAGGCCTAGGAGAAGACTACATGGGCCAAAAAATTATTGTTAGCATAGTGGTAGCAACTGAACAGACCTGAATGGGATTGTGCAATCTTTGTCATTTCTAAATTTGACTCTCAGCCTTCTTTTAAAGAGTGAAATTAATATGCTTATCTTTTGTTTACATATATATATATTTGATTTTTAAGAGAAGCGCCTGGGACAAAGACAGACACTTGTACAACTGCAAAAACTCAGAACAAATTACAATTGCTGCCCAAATTGCCTCAAAACAATAAATTCAACTGATCAATAATTATAAAGAGGCTTAACTTATATAATACAGAGTTATTATTTAGTCTGCATCTCTTTCATCTCATTCTTTTCAGAAAATCTTGCATATAAAATGATGGCAGTGATCTCCACAGACAGAACAGTCTTTTTAATAGATTAAGAGAGAGAAGCATCAACTTTGAGAACTGAAGAAACTTTTATCATTTGCCTTTCGAGGCTCTGTATAACTTAGGATAGATCCTACTGATTGATTTTTTTTCTTTTCAGAGTGAAGCCATTTGGCATTCACGATTTTCTCCGGGGACTCTAAAATAGAAAACCCATAAAATGAATTTTATGTGCTTCTTTAGAACCTGACTTTTCATTCTGTTTTTGGATATCCCTAATCTGGATAATTTTTGTTGATAAATTGTAATAATGCATGTTTGCTAAAAAAAGTGTACCTGTATTCTCAGAGTAAGTCAGGTCATCATTCACTGAGGAGCAACTGATGACATTCTTGGAGTTATTGGACATCTTAGATTTAACACTTGACCTCTTAAAACTTATTTTTTACTTTAAGGAACAGTTTAGAGGGCTTGGCTACCTCCAGGTGTTTAAACTGCGTTGTGCACCTGCACTGACCCAAGGGGGGTGTGAGTGTGTGTGTGTGTGTATCAGCTGGTAAACTCACTCACAGGACAGAAGAAGAGAAAGAATAAGCTAGAAAGGCAAGACGGCCCCAACCTGGCAAATAAATAATTGTCCTATGTTACATACTCAGGCTGAAGATGGAGAGGTGAGGGACCACCTGAAGGTCCATGGAAATTCCATAGAGCATCCTCATTCTTAGGAGGGACCAGAGGTCTCAGGAAGAAGAATAAAGTATGAACCAGCTGGAAAGACTTGCTTAAATCTTAGTAAAAGCTAGACTGTAGCATTTAGCAAATATCCCCAGAAGTGGCAGGGTAAAGGGCCTAATAAAAAAGGAGTCTCTGCTTTGAGGTTTTTTTTTTTTTCATCTTAATAGCCATATGGAGGATGCTGGAGCTAACAGAGTAGGCGCTGGTGCCGATGATCCAATCACTGTCCTAAGTGTGAGAAATGGGACTTCAAAGCGGTAGACAGCTTAAGCTCTGAACCCCTTATGTCACTGAAGAAGGCCCCTGACCTTCTAAGTTTTACTACAGAAATCCTAAAGGCCATGGTGGATAGGAAGAGGGCTGCAGTAGAATGGAAGGCAATAGGAAGGCCCTAAAGACAGACACTGAAGTTATCAAAAAGAGGATAGTTGCTCATTAAATTAAACAGAGACTGTTAATAAGGCGTCTCATATTGTGCTAAGGGATTTTTATTATTATTAGAGTAGGGAAGCCAGGTGCCTTGTTTTTGCCTGGAAAGTCCGGTTCAAAAGGAGACCCGACAGTGTCCGGTCAGATCTACTGACCAAACACCCAAAAGTC